>NW_017307409.1:287924-313392 GCF_000935625.1 Nanorana parkeri | reverse complement strand
TATATAAATATATATATATACACACTGTATATAAAATTATTTTTCTTTTTCATATGTTTACAAATGGGAATATTCAACATGCACACTACCTAGTTGACTTTACACTCAATTGCCTTTGATTGTGTGCATGAAAGTGCAAGTCTATATTGTATCATCCTCCGCCGCCAGCCCCCCTGCAAGTCTTTTGTCCCCAATCTAGTGAGATATTGAAAATGAAACTGCATAGCCATTTGTGAAATTTTAGGCTGGCCCAAACCTCTCCATTGTGGGCTATATCTCACTGGATCAGGGGCAGAATACTATAAGGCTTGCAGAGGTGGCTGGGGTAACAGACAGTACAACATAATAATACACTGTAATCTTTGTAACTGTGGTAGGAGCATTAGATCAGCATGACATGTAGGGGACTAGAAGGAGAGGTGATGAAATACAGTCTACAGTGCAAGTTCCTTTTAAACTCTTTAAAGAAAACCATTCATGAGAAAACACATGGACTGGCATTGCTGATCTCCTTCAGGTAAGGAAAAAAAGAGGACATAGCCCTAGGGAGGGTTAGAACTTCTGCACCCCCCTTAATTTCCAGCAATAGAAGTCACAGGTGCACCAATCTCCACTCTACCATTCCTTCTTTATTGACGGACCTAGGTAGGTTAGAACTTCTGCACCCCCCTTAATTTCCAGGAATAGAAGTCACCGGTGCACCAATCTCCACTCTACCATTCCTTCTTTATTGACGGACCTAGGAAGGTTAGAACTTCTGCACCCCCCTTAATTTCCAGCAATAGAAGTCACCAGGAGTGCAGTGGGACTACTTATGCATTTGACCCAAAGATTTCCACTAACAATCTGTCCTGGTGTCAGGTAAAACTGGGACAAGAAATAAGGCAAAATCTGCCACAAAGGTTAGTACGAATTGAAGATGTTTAAAACCTACCCACCCTAAACAAATAAAAAATGTGAAGTCTGACTTCACATTTCAATTATGTCCTTGATATTGTCATAGCCTTTGCTCCATTTCCCTTGAACCCAAGGCATTGTAGAATATTGAAATACATTGACGCCAGGCATGGGGCACATCTGGAGCCACTGATTATATAGACAATAAAATCCATAAAATCTAATAAGTGTGTCGTATCGCCACAGCTCCCTATGATCCCTACATAAGGGCACACAAAGTTTAACAAAACACATCCTTCCCCAAAACAACACACTGCCCTCAGCAATAGAAAGGAAACTGAGACTTTGTGATTGGATAAGTGAGGGTGATGTCACCCCAGGACCGTTTTTGTAATTAGCATAATATTCTTCAGCCAAGTCCTCAGCCTCGTTTTACTGACCTGTGCCCTAGTTGGTAGACATTCAGAACCTTGCCACTGGTGAATGTCATGATTCATATCCTTTCTTCCAACGATGAGCTAACTATGTGGAAAGTGTGATTCCTTCACTTTTTGTTATTCTGAAACAAAGTGTATTTCAGGTAGAAAGAAAGACTCGTCACAGCCAAAGTTTTTGACACTGTAGAAGCTTTTAACTATATGAAAGTGGAAAACATCCTTAAAGTGAACCAGTCTCACATGTGGAAATTAACCCCACTCCTTTTTGTTTTACAAGCCATTGTAGTGGTCAATGTGGCCACATCCAACAACTGAAAAGGTTTGGAAGGCAAGAGTCAGAGCTCAGTGTTTACAGGAAAAATGGGGATTTAAGAGGAGCAATTACATAGATCAGAAGGAAGAAGAGTGACATACATCAGAAGGAAGAGCATTAACATACAACAGAAGGAAGAGCATTGACATACATCAGAAGGAGGAGCAATGACATACATGGGAGGGAGGAGCAGTGACATACATCAGAAGGAGGAACAGTGACATACATCAGGAGAAGGAGCAGTGACATACATCAGGAGGAGTGGTGACGTACATGAGTGGGAGGAGCACTGACGTACATCAGAAGGCGGAGCAGTGATGTACATTCATTGGGGGAGCAGTGACATACATCAAAAGGAAGAGCAGTGACATACATCAAAAGGAAGAGCAGTGACATACATAAATGGGAGGAGCAATGACATACATAAGGAGGAGGGGTGATGTACATTAATTGTGGGAGCAGTGACATACATCAGAAGTTGGAGCAGTGACGTACATGAGTGGGAGGAGCAGGGACATACACCTACAGTATATGAGGAGCAGGGACATACACCTATATGAGAAGCAGTGACATACACCTATATGAGGAGCAGTGACATACACCTATAGGAGGAGCAGTGACATACACCTATAGGAGGAGCAGTGACGTATATAAGTGGGAGCAGCAGCGACATGCCTCAGAAGGGAGAGCAGTGACATATATGGTTTGGAGGAGCAATGACATAGATCAAAAGGAGGAGCGGTGGCACACATGAGTGGGAGGAGCAATTACATATATCAGAAGGAGGAGCCGTGATATACATTAGTGGGGTGAGCAATATTACACATGGAAACTTTCTAAAGTGTTCCCAGGAGGAGGTTGCAGGCAGGGACAACAAATACAGTAAAAGTATTTTTCACCAATTCAGCAGTCATATGGGCAAAATAGAATATAATGTCTCAAAATGGAATGACACATGGAGCAGCCTAGTGTTACTTCTGTAAACTCTTAGAAACATCTGTGACCCATTTCCAGTGTTACTGGCAACTCATTGTTACTCTTACCACATAAGTGTGATTTGATGCCAGAGATTAATACGTAAACAAATACATTATGTGACAGTTATTTGGGTGATTGAGATCTTTATGAGTTGATGAGTTGATGGCACATGTAGCTCTGTGGATAAAAGTTCGCAGGTCAAACCTTTGTAAAATGTGTTAGCTCTATCACTACAAGTTTGTTTAGCCAACCTGGCAAATTCTACACCTTACTGAACATCACACTGAAATAGCAGAGATGTGCTAAACATTGTATTTATTTGAATTCCAAGAAATGCCAAGAAATGCTGAGAATGGCATTAAAGCAAGCGTACTGTGTGTTCTGCTTACAGTATTAACATAAATGGAGCTTTTCAGTGGGAGCTGTGACTTCTGTATTATCTGATGGTGTAGGACAGAAAAAGTAGCCACATTGCCCCTAGAGTTGAAACACAGATCGACAGAGCGATGGTAAAGTTTATTGAACATCCTTTGAATCTATTAGCTTTTATCTGCTAAACACAAATACTATAAAGACTTAAGTTGACCTGTATTTGAAAGCACAGCTTGAATGCAACATTATTCTATACTACAAGTCCCTTCGGTGCTTGGTTAAAGATGTTGTAGTGGCAGCTAGTGTTCAACATGTTATATTACAGACTGAAAATATTTTATAGTCATTTGTATGTTGTGCAATCTAGTTAAAGGCTACATATAGACTCCTTAAAGGAGCCATGTTAGCTTGACAGCAGGCTCCGCTAGGAGTCTATATGTACCTTTCCCATGCTCTTCTGCCACCCTGATATGGCACAGAAGCTCCCAAAAATTCAGAACATTCCAAAATTCAGTCATGTAGGGATGGGAGGAATTTGCACAATCCTGAGCACCCTCCTACTTTCACAATCTTTTTTTGGGACAAATAAGTTGTCACTTTTATAGCAGGCACCACAAGAATTTGTTTCTCCATATTCCTCCACCATTGGAGCTCATAAACGTTGTGTTTCCAAGTATGGTGGAGCATGTAGGGTTGCCACCTGTCCAGGATTCACCCGGACAGTCCGGGTTTTGAATGCTGTGTCCAGGTTTCATAGCAGCAGAAACCCAGACACAAGATGTCGGGCAGACAGGGGCAACACAAATTAAGATAGGGGCTACTGGCCCCCACTGAAAATAGTCTCAACTGTGATATTTACATATGAATGGGTGGCGATATTTATATATGAATAAGCCACGACTCATTCTACCAAAAACATGTCTGCGCGTCGCTAGAGTGTTCGGGTTTCACTTGAAGAAAAGGTGGCAACCCTAGGAGCATGTGACATTCTCCATTGCACCTTATCCTCCAGTAACCTGTTGCCTAGTCTGGGCATAGTACAGCTTCTATTTAATAAGATCATATACATGATTAGCAATATTGCAGGTAAAAGCATTTGGGTGATTTATAACTGAATGATTTACTGCACCTTAAAGAATAAAGGCTAGTGGATATTACACATTACGGCAAGAGCTCTGGGTTCCCATATTCTCTAAAGTTCCTCTTTAATGGATTTACAAACATAAGATTTCTGTGTGTAAATACGACTATACAACCACTGAGTGTCACTGACTTTTTATTCTTTGTTCTCTGTAGATGATATTTCAACAAGACAATCCAGGAGTGTCATTTCAGTACTTCATCTCCTCTCCACCCAGCTCTGATAACCCTGATCCAGTCCCACAGCAAGAGCATGGTAAGAGCCACTCTTGTGACAACGTACATAAGGGTCTGATAGGCCATGTTTACTGGGCATCAGGTCAATGGCAGATAATACAACTTTAAATTAGAATTCTGTCATCTTGCTAAAAATCAAGGTAGATGGCTAGTTCCAAATCTGCACAATAAATAAAAACACTGATTTACTGTGGTGTGTGTGTGTGTGTGTGTATATATGTATATGTATGTATGTATGTATGTATGTATATCTATAGATATATATATAGATATATATACACACATATATATCTATATATATAGATATATATACACACATATATATCTATATATATAGATACTGTATATATATATATATAGATATATATATACTGTATATATATATAGTCTTTGTTTTATAAATAAACATTACATTCATTACAAGTGAGGAGTCCCAAAGCAACATGGGTTAGCTTAAGACACAGCAAAAGCTGCCTGCCTTGATGTTCCCTTGGAAGGAGTTGTACAGAGAGTTTTGGTAGAGAAGGAGATAAGCCACTACTCTACATAATTCATTTGGTGTAAATTTCAGCTTAAGCTTTTGAGCGTTCACAAGTGTTTTTCGTCTAGATACAGCTTTAGATTGAGCTTCAACTTTGAGTATGCAGAGTAATTTTCATATGTAAAAAAAAGTAAAAGCAACGTTAAAAATTACTTTCATAATAATAATGCAAAATATGACTTGACAAAATATATACTATACTTTCTCTTTAAGGATGCGACTTGCCTAAAAATATACTATACTTTCCCTTTAAGAATGTGACTTGCCTAAAAATATACTATACTTTCCCTTTAAGGATGTGACTTGCCTAAAAATATACTATACTTTCCCTTTAAGGATGTGACTTGCCTAAAAATATACTATACTTTCCCTTTAAGGATGTGACTTGCCTAAAAATATACCATACTTTCCCTTTACAGATGTTATCTTTCTTGTGATTAGACAATTGCTATCTTGACCGACTTTAAACGCTGTAAAATCTCTTTGTAGGACCTCAGAGATCGGTTTCATCCAGTGACTCTCTTCCTCAGTCAAGTTCTCGAAGTCTTCCTGTAGAGCGTCATGTGGTCCCCGTACCCCAAGCCCGGCCACCACCACCACCACCAGCAAGGCCAGCTGGAACTCTGCAACGGAACATCCGGATCCCTCCACTTCCTGCCCCTCCCGTTCACTATTGGCCGGAGCAGCCTCAGTTCTTCTGGAAAAGAGTGGGCAACACTCCATGCTCCGTGACTTGTGGCAAAGGTAAGCACCTCTGGCAATCAAGAGGAGAACCAAGCACATGGCAATCCCTGAGTATTTATGCACTCCCCCAGCATGTCCCACTGTCTATGAAACTCCCAGTCATTGGCTGATGAGCATACACACTCCTGATGTTCCCCTTTTGGCTGCCCCATTCTGTGGCAGGGTCACACTCCACTACAGGTAGGTGCAATCAATAGCAGAACACCTGGAATAAACAAGAAATTAACAAAGTACAAATCAGCCAGACTGATTACAGTGCTAGCAACATTAGATTTTAGTAGCCACTCCACTTAGGGTGGTATGTATATAATTGGAATATATTTACAATTGTGTGAAGCCGGTTCTGAGATTTAGGAACCCCTATTAGACAAGGTCATCCCTATCAGCCAGGTCATCAACCCTCGGTACAGTAGCAGCACAAGAACGCAGGTTAGAAACACACCCCCAGCCTGCTGATTGGACAGTGGATGAGGAGGAGTACACTGATGAGCGCCTCCTCCTGTCAGCATGTTCCCTGTTAGCTCCTGAACACTACAGCTCACCTGGTTTCTACTCCTATAGCTCTGTAATGTTCCTTGTTATTTGGAGCTATGGGTCTGTCTCAGCATGGGATGTGTTGGACCTCTGCAGAGAGACTGCTGCTTCCACATAGAGAGCAAGAGTCCCATGATGCAGCACACAGTCAGGGGACTAACTTTTTAAATCAGGCTTTGCCTGCTTTTTAAAGAAAAATTGTAAGGCTTCGCTCACCCTTTGTTTTGATGCACCTGAAATGTATTTAGATCATTTAAACTGAAAGTTCAATTGGGCTTTAGGAACTGTTTGCCAAATTTCTGTATTATTAATATACAGGCTTTATATATGGCAGGCCAGGGAGAGACCATATAGTTACACAACAGTTCAACACAAGAGGATTCTGGGGGCTCCTCTCGTGATAAAAGGAAGGGACAAGCGATCAAAAAGGAAGGAACTGATGGAGGAAGCAGAAGTTCAGTTGTTAGGTGGAGGTGGGTTCGGCTTCCCTGGAGATATAGGTTTTCAAGGATCGCCTAGAGGCAAACAGAGAAGGAAACAGCTGGACAGGTTGGGGTGGGGAGTTCCAGAGGATGGGAGAGGCTCTGGAGACGTCATGCATGGGAGGAGGTGATGAGGGAGCTAGAGAGCAGGAGGTCTCAGGAGGAACAGAGAGGACGGTTTGGGTGTTTTTTTCAAATAATGTTAATGATATATCTCGGGGCATTATTACAGATCGCTTTATTTGTTAGTATTTTGCTTTGGGGTATTGGAAGCCAGTGGAGGGGTTGGCAGAGAGGGGCCAATGGCCACTGAACGGTTGAGCAGGTGGATGAGTCTGGCAGTAGCATTCGTGGTAGACTAAAGGGGGAATAGTCTGTGCAGAGGCAGGCCAACGAGAAGGGAGTTGCAAAAGTCAAGGTGAAAGATGATAAGCCAATTAGGAGCTTTGTGGTGTCAATGTTAAGTTCTTAATGCCTCTGTTTTATAGGGTTCTGGTACCCCAACTATCAGTGCGTCTCCAAGAGCTCTCTGGATGAGGTTAGCGAGGAGGAATGCGATCTATCCAGCAAGCCGTTCCCTCAGGAGGAGGCCTGCAATACTCAGCCCTGCCCTGCTTTGTAAGTGCAAATCGTCCTAGATGTAATGATAGTCCTGCTTTCCACACATCACTCCTTTACTGCCAGCACACTGCATATAAGAGATGTTCTGCCCTCCAGTCTTGAAGTCTCCAGCAGAAGCTTTACCAGGCACTGAGGTTCAAGCAACGGGATTGGAGTCAGGAGGGTAGAGCTGCTCCATGTTTCTTAATCACTTCCTAAAAATGTATCAGCTATTACTGCTAACATCATTGATACTGCAGATTTTACAAATGAACTTTTAAACAAAATGCACTTATCCGTTTTGCCCCCCACCATTGACCTGAAGAATCCCACCTTCCCCCTCGTCAGATCCGTATTTACCGAGATCTCATGGATCTTATTCCTTTACTGTTTACATCCGGTGCTGCACTGCTCCCTCTACTGGCCACATCTACATATTACAGCTCCAAATACTTCTATGGTGCCATCTCCTAATGCGGTCAGGAGAGGGAGACTTGCAGAGCTTAATGTTAACACACAGCGGAGCAGCAACCCTTGGATCTTGGTAAGTATTGATCTGTGGAGGACAAGGTAGAGATTGTATCTAAAGGTTAACGTTATGAAAGGCACCTACAGTCTTCATTTTCAGCTAGGAATGGCACCTGGCCAGTACAAATGAACTTGTTACCGATATTATCAAGGTTTACCTTTCAGTAACGTTCCAAATCTGCATCAATAAACTTGTGACGTGTCACAATTTGTAGCAACAGTAAACTTTTTCAAAAAAAGCTCCATGCAAGTGACTTTGTCCAGGCTCAGATGATGTCATTGGTCTGCTGCTCTATTCTAGAGATCAGACAGTAACTTTGTAGCAAGTCACAAGGTGAGAAGCTGCGGGGGGGCTGATCTGTGTCCAACATTTGTGGATCTCATGATTCATGATTCGAACTGCCAGTCTTTATTTATTTAATTGACATTTTCAAGATGGCTGGTTAAATACACATTTACACAGGATTCCAGAATAAAACATATAAGCTTTTTTAATTCCATGTCTATTATTTGTACAGTATAATATTTCAAGTAGTTCGGAGCTCGCTGCTGGCCTCATGATGACATAGCTGAAACGAAACGCTGCCTGCGTACTGCAAATATTGGGCTTACAGCGCCATCTAGTGGATACTGGCAATAATGCAAATTTCTATACCAAGAACCAGTTTCTGTGTATTCCCTAATAACACAATGATGTGCAAAGAGGGGCAACTAAAAGCCAATCAGATTCATTAGATCAGTTAAAGCAACTGTTCTGTTCTCAGATAAGTAAACAAAGACTTCTGAACGGTTGCTGCTATATGAGTTCCTTCAGCAAGCATATAAGATACCAAATAATATACAGACCTAACTATGCAATGAAGGCGATCTAGGGACTGTGCACTAAAGAAAGGACTGTCTGAAAGAACAGAGGTTTGATAAATGTGACTGTAGTGAGTCACAGTATACAGAAATAGTATCATTATATATAGATATCTCTCTCTATATATATATAGAGAGAAAGATATCTATATATATATATAGATATCTCTCTCTATATATATCTCTCTATATATATATTGAGATATATATATATATATATATATCTCATTGAGCTTTTGTGTCAGGTGATGGTCCCTAGGCTCGGTCTCTCCAGGTCTACCTAAAAGTAACACAATGGGAAAATTGTGCCATCGGTTTACTGCAGGCAGGAGGAAGAATGTCCTTTGTCTCCATGCCCCTAGTGATAGACACTGTGTAGCCAGTGCAGACAGCTTCTTCTGACAGCTTTCTGTGTCCCAGCAGTCTTCCATGATGACATTTACTTTCTTTTTTTGTTCCCCGCAGCTGGGATGTTGGAAATTGGTCAGTCTGTAGCCGGACATGTGGCCACGGAATACAACAACGCCAGGTCCTCTGCCGGCAGATGTACACCAATCGCACCACTATGGTCCACCCACAGAGATGTGGCCATCTACCCAAACCCAATGTGACTCAGACATGTCAACTTCGTATCTGCAGCCACTGGGAGATCCAGAGCAACTGGAGCACGGTAAGGACCTGTATATCCCAGAATCCTCTAGAACCTTGGTTCTCAACTGGTGGGTCATGACCCAAAAGTGGGTCGCGACCCCATGTTGAGTGGGTCGCCACATGCCTTCCACTTTTCTAGGTAAGAGGCTCCTCAGCAGCACTGTCAGTTCTCGCGCCAAGCAACCATTCAGAATATGCTGCTCGGTGCCGAGTTTCAGCTTGAGGTGGGATGGGATGGGGCTATGTCCGCTAAATCCATACGTGCATTGCTTACAGCTCCCTCACGTGCCTATAGAGGTGACTGGACCGGAGTAACGTCACATTCTGGCTCCCGACATCTCTACAGGGCACGCAAGGAAGCTGTACAAGCAATGCACATATAGATGGAGCTCTGGCACAGCACAGCAGCCCACAATGGACCCCAGACTGAGGATCCACTCCAGTTCTCGTAAAACAGGGAGACTGGGTGGAAAATAGAAAAGTTTTGGAGTGTGTATGTGTGTGTGAGAATGTCTGGGAGTGTGTGAGATTGTCTGCGTATGCACGTCAGTGTTTTTGAGGGCCCATTCACACTAGTACAGTGCGTTAAACTGTACCACGAAATCACACCTACCATGCATGCAGGTGTGGGAGATGTGTTGCGTTGCCATTCATTTGAATGGTACCCCAAAGCACCTCCCACCCACAGTTTGTACACCCGCACCGAAACGCGTGGCACCCTAATGCTGTGCGTTCCATTGCATTGCGACTTAATGACTAAGGACAAATGTGGGTCCTGAGGTTACACAGGTTGAGAACCACTGATCTAGAACAATGCCATACTGAGTACAAAATGCAGACCTCAGATTATCCAAAAGTAAGTGAACCTGTGGCTATGGTCAGTAAAATATTTACATCTTATTACCAAGCACTAAATGAACTATACAACAGGTCATCAGTGACTTCTGTACCTGCAACCACTATGTAGCATGCCATCCTCAAAGCTCACACCAGAAGCAATGAAGTGGTTCTTGCAGTAGATCAGCTCACTCATTTACCCATTTGACCCGTGCAGTGGCCCCAGGAGTCTCTTCTTGTAGCAGGTGTGCTCATTGTGCTGACAGGGTCACTTTAAGCTAAAGGAACCATAATTCAAACTACATGAATTAGTGTAAAGTTCAGTCTGGCCTTCAATGTAATGGTCAAAGTACCATGAAGAGGTCATCAGCATCATCAGCATCATCATCTCCCAACCAGTAAAGAAGAACTCTGGGCATAATTATTCTTAACCATTGCAGCGGGGGCTACCCTCCACCCCCACTGCAAGGGTTAAGTGCTTGTGTTTGTCTAGGGCTAAATAAAGTTATACTCACCTGAACCTTGCAGCCGGTTGTATGACCAGTCCCTGCCCCATTGCTCCCTTTTCACTCTAGTGGTCTAAAATCCTGTGAGTCATAATGTCCTATACAGTGTGTAGGATGTGAGGACGATGAGGGACACTCCTTCACTGGACCCAAGTAGCAGCCAGCCAGCTTGGAGGTTCAGGTCAGTAGAACTTTCTTATTTTTGTCCCTAGATTAAAGCGAGCACTTAACCCTTGCAGTGCAGGGGAAGCCCCACTGCAAGGGTTAAGAGTAATAATGCTCGGGGTTCTTCTTTAAAATATCAGCTTTGAGTGGACTGGTGCTTTAACTTACTAACATAACTTGCAATTGTCAAGTATGTCCGCCCCATATAAATGTGATGAGACAGCTAGTCTCTGCTTTCCTGAACTGTCAATAATAAAAGAATAGATATGAGCTAATTAACCTATCAGCATGCCTTGGACGTGTGGGAATAAATTCTTGAGAACATGCAAACTCCATGCTGATAGTGTCCTGGTCAGGATTTGGACTGGTGAGTGCAGGAAGGCAGAAGTGCTAACCACCAAGTGCTGTGCTTATTCTGGGAGGTTTGTTTGTGGGCAGCCATCCCCTGCAGTTGCTATCCTTTGATCATTCTTCATCATTGTATCCATAGTGCTCGGTCATGTGCGGCATTGGACAGAGAACGCGGCACGTGCGCTGCATAAGTAGCCAAGGAGACATAGTTGGCGAGGGAGAGTGCAGCAACCGCCTCCAACCTAGAACCAACGAGGCCTGTGACATGGGGCCGTGCGTCCGCAGCTGGTTTCACAATGAATGGAGCTCGACGGTAAGTCATTACTGATGGTGACTCTCATTACTGACAGATGGACTGACGTCATAAGGCAAAGAACAAACATATAGTAACCACAGAAGGCGATCAGAGAGATCCATCACTCATGGACACAATCAGACCTTTGCTGATTGATTGGTTCTGGCTATACCCTACACAACAGCTAATTAACTCTTGGTGATTTGTGCCAGCTTTGAGCCCATATTACTACCCGTCATCTTTAAGCCCTGAAGAAGGGGGAGGTCTTTGAGCCCCCAAAATGTGTTGGGTGTCTATGTTGTCTTTTGTGAACCAATACCAATATTACAAGTTGTAGGACTATCGGACTGTTTGTTTGGCGCTCTCATTAGACTTTAATCATCAATTCTGGGCCCCTTGTCTGAGTGACACCCCATTTTTGTCAAGAGTGGCCTCACCAGAACCAGTGGGCTTTGTCATAATCAGATCGATCTACTTTGAATCCAGCACCTCATCTCTCCTTGTTCTAGATAAGAGAACCATTACTGAGCTTTCCTTCTCAACGTGCCAGTTGCCTGGCTGCCATGTTGCTTTTCTTGCTTCAGTACTTTGAGTCATTGATCTGAAGTATGCTGAAGGACTTATAACCTTCCTTTATATTTATGTTTGTTCTGGGTCAGTGACTGAAAGTATCAGCAACAATGGGTCAGGATAACAGCCAGCAACTAAAATTTTCAGAAGTGGGTCAGGAAATGTAGCCCTTGTACTTCTCTCATGGTAGGTTTACATAAAGAAGAATTCTGGGCAAATAAAATCTTAACCCTTGCAGTGCAGCTACGCCCTCATTGCAAGGGTGAAGTGCTTGTTTTGTCTAGGGAGCTAAAATAAGAGCTATACTCACCCGAGCCACAATCCCGGCTGGTTCCTAGACCATAAGTACTATCCTTGTCGCACTCCTTACCGATATGTCCCTTGTAGTGGGGGGTGCTCGCAGTGACCGCGGATGGCGCCGCAAATGTCAGCAGAATTGTAGAAATGTCACCAGCACACCAATCCTTTTAAGATAGCAAAAGCTTCATTTATTGAAGTTTTTTGTCATATATTATGACCTAGACCAGTCTCTTCAGCCCGTCTCCTCCTCTAGCAATGAAATGTCCCTTAGCGTCCTCACATCCTATCTATACACTACAATGAACGTGATGACTCACTGGCCCTTGGAGCAGAGGGGGAGCAAGGCTGAAGGAACTAGTCTGACAGCCAACCGGGATTCATGGTTTGGGTAAATATAACTCTGTTATTTTAACTCCCTAGACAAAATGAGCACTTATGCCTTGCAGTGCGGGGGTAACCCTATTGCAAGGGCAATAGGGCTACCTCTGCACATCTAATGTGTTCTACATACATATTAAAGTTCGTCTTTAATGTGCATGTAGAATAAAGTGCCTGCAGGTACCTTCACATCCGATCATGTCTTTGCATTTGGGAAGCCCTGGGTAACAGATAAACACTAAAGTTAGACCTTCCGGATTGCCACATGCCCCCCATTATCCAGGGGACCAATAAGCACTCATCATAGTAGTGTTTGTTATGGCAACACTGGAAATATTCCTGCCATTAAATTTCCAGCAGTGACCTCCATATGGCACTTAATGTCTTAACGCCTTCTAAAATCCTCCAACAATATTGTGCAGCTGATATGCTGACCTGCTGTCAGTAGAATGTTAAGACTTTCTGATTATTATTGTAAGATTGCCTCAGTGCTAGACTTTTACCTATTTCATTTGCAGTGTTCTTCGGAATGTGGAATGGGAATCCAGCGGCGTGCGGTCTTCTGTCTCTCTAGTTCGGCCTTGGATGAGTCTCAGGAAAGCTGTGCGGGAACTAAGCCTTCCGACATGAGAGTGTGTAACAGTGGATCCTGCGAACGGACAGTGAAGTGGTACGCAGGACCTTGGTCTCAGGTAAGCAGGCCAAGCAGGTTCTTGTTCTTGTTGACCAAGCACTTTTTCCTTGTTGCCATCCCTTTCAAAGCATTTCACCCCTATCAAAATGTCTTAAAATAACAATACTGTTCACATAGGTATCTATAAGGGTAAGATGTGATGGGGCCACAAACATATAGTTGCAAGTGCTTATAAACACTAATAAAAGTAACTTTGTCTTACCAAGATTACAAACATAGAAATACTTACTGGGTATCTTACCCTAGTGCCCAACAACACTTCTATCCTCAAACTTACCCATACCATACAGGAAGCAAAGGAATGGTTCCCATAGCCCCCTTCTGAACCGTTAATGCATGCATGCATCATATTTTTCATTGGCGCCCTTCCAAAAGCAATTCCCTCCTAGCACCTAACATGCACGTACCTGTACTTGCCTAGTGTCCCTCACTTAACATGTCACGCCATAAAGTCTCAATTTTCCACCCCAAAATATGAACCACATTTGGAGACCGCAACCTCACAATCTTAACAGACATATCTTGCACACCCCCCCTTCCCCGAACTCAAAACCCCAAACCGTCTGCTCTAATGTCTGTTTGTATGCCAGGCAGTTCAGGCACCAGCCTTGATATGGACAGTTGCAAGATAAAGCACCCCGAGAATATTAGGATGGCCGTACATGGCTCGAATGTATGATGTTCCCCCCGTCCATGCTAAACAGAGTGGATGGAGAAACCTCCACTGACGGCTATTGTATTTAGCAGCCTGAATAGATAAACATTGGCTGTATCTGATAGGACACAGTCACTGTTCAGCTGATCATTTTCTGTTTGGGTCAGTCGATCTTTCAAACGACTTTTGTTAAGCTTGGTGGTGCTTGCAGGGACACCCACAGCTCACATTTCAGCTGATTGCTGCGGAATCTGCCAAAATAAAGCCATCTATGGTAATTCCAGATCCAGCACACCTCATTCAATCTCCTCCATCCTAGAAATTGAAGCTCCTGTATAGAAAGTATGTTTTCTCTTAAGCATCCATATTGTTTTAAACCACAATGTGTCCTCCCGGGCTAATTTTCCACTCAAAAAGTAGAACTCTGAGAAGTGAAGAGATTAAGCCTTAACAGTTTTTAAAGTAACACTCAATCCTGACACAACCACAGAACCTCAAAAGGCAATTTATGAAGGATTTCAGAACACAGTGGGAAAGGGGGGCTTACGAAAACTGGAGCACACAGAATCTGGAGCAGTTGCCTGTAGTAGTCAATCAGCTTCTCTTTTGTTTCCTCAGTTAAACTTTAAAAATTAAAGAGAGAAGCCGATTGGTTGCCATTGCTAACTGCTCCAGATTTTGTCTGCTCCAGTTAGTTTATTTTATCATCCAAGACTAAAAGTATCCAAGACCATCCAAGACCACAAATATCTATTCAGAAAAGGAACCACTTTTGAGAAATAACAGATCCTAATTCTCCTTGATTTCCTGTATGTCAGTGCTCTGCAGATTGTGATGAAGGCTCACAGAGGCGGGATGTGATCTGCGTCAGCAAACTCGGGACCGAATTCAACGTGACGGACCCATCAGAGTGCACTCACCTTGAGAAGCCCCCCGGCCTGCAAGCATGTAATGCTGGACCATGTGGATCACGTTGGTTCACATCACCCTGGAGCACAGTAAGTGTATCAGTGTGATAAATCTGCTTATAAAGAGGAATTCTGGGAAACGTATATGCTAAAGATGTACAGACAGAGAAATCAGAACTATAATAGGGGTACCCTAAGTGGTAGTGGGAGAGAGAAAGCAAAGCCATCCAAAGATGTCAACTCGAGCTTTGTCCATGCAAAGAAAAGTAACAGGTTCACAGAACTGGGTTCCTCTATGGAAAACTCAAAGTGTATCTCTAGGTAAAGTTATGGATAGAGTGGGGAAGGGTTAGAACTTCTGTCTAGGTTTTATTGTTGTCTTTGTCTGTATTGGGGGCATTACCCCTCTACCTGAACCCATGACTATTGTCACCGAGAAAGAAAGTGAGTGGGCATCCAACATTTTAGAGTTGTCTCCATAACAAGAGGTGAGGGGAAATCTTCCAATTACGACACCTGTTCCAGGGACAAGTGTATAAGAGGGGGATTCCCTTAACGTTAGGAGAGTTCCTCTAACTATCTATTGTGTCTCTGGGACAGGAAGTGAAGGAACATTTTCCAATGGTACACAGACAGCAAAATAGTATCCTGGCAGTGGTTTTAACTCTTTTAACAAGTTTTGGCTCGAGATAAAGTTTTATTTTGGGGTTCAACTTCTTCATATTCAAAATAACTCACCGTCTTTCTTGCTCCCTCCAGTGCTCACAGTCCTGCCTCGGTGGTATCCAGGTAAGGGAGGTTCGTTGTCTAACAGCCGACAAGCGCTTCAGTCAGCACTGTGACTTGGATTCCAAGCCGGATGAGAAGAGAATGTGCAACACGCAGCCCTGCTCCGCCGCACTAGGTGAGGAGACCGAGACAACTGTCCCACCTCCAACTGATATAGCAGTGCAGGCTTCTCCGGCAGCTAAGAGGTTAATAAAACAACGCTGAATGCTTTGCGGTGCACATGAGTGTCAGTGACAGCCACCAATATCATTGCTGCTTGTGTCAGCATAATAAAACTACCATTAATCCCATCATTATAGGGGTATATTAAAGTGTAACTCCATATTTATTCCAAATCTGTCACTTTCAATCCGGACAGTAAGATAATGGACTTTCTGAATAGCGTTCATTGGCTATACTGTCTATACAGGCTTATGAAGTATACATTGTTCCCAGAGGGAAGTGTTCATATTTGGTTGGCAGCCATGTTTGCTGCCTACACTCTATGGTGAATGATGGCATGTTTACATCGGCAATGCAGCTAAGTGAACGTACCGTCATCAGCTCCAGACTTCTGGGGACAAAGAGTAGCAATGTTTGACCATTCTCATTGGGTGCAGAGGACTGTTCAAAATCTGTAATGTTGTGAGGAAATATAAAAGGTAATTAAAACTATCTATAAAGTGAAATGTGACTTAAAGCGTATCTAAACCCACAAACAAAAATGTAATATGGGTTTAGATACGCTTTAAAAGACAAAGTAGGGCAGAGTTACACTTTAATTTTCAAGCTTGTCATCCTTTCCGATTTCTTTTGATGTGGTTGGTGCACTAAAACCCCTTTAATATCGATAGTCCAAATTAACACCAGTCCTCCCCATTCCTAACAAAGGTCCAAATTATAGACATGGTCCAGAATACTAAAGTCTACCTCAAGGTGGAATTGATCGTAGAAACCTGTTATAGCAGAAATATGTGCCTCCCCGTTGCTGTGCTCCGCCTCCTACTATAGATGACAGATGCATTGCTGTTATGCTAATCCTCTGGCCTCAATGCTTTTAGACTGATCATTGAAGAAAAAATTGCTGATCTGCATATTTTTTCGAGACCAGCATTTTAGAAGATCTCAAAGCCAAGGAATAATCTTGACAGCGAGACAGCTAGTGATTTCAGGAGGTTAACAATGGCTGACTACATATTTTTCTGATGAAGTGTCTCCTTTAATTTTTTTTTAAAGATGTTTTTCATTTTGTAAGAAAGGTAACCTGTCCATTAGTGGCAAAAAAAATAATTACATCATGTCACCAAAAAATGTAAGTCCTGCTCCAGGACTCCAAACACCTGCCATAGGTGAACAAAATGGCCACACAACACCCTAAACTGTTCTAAGAAGTAGGACCAGCTTCACCTTATTATCACGGTTGACTACTGGCATATTACAAGAGAGCTGCATGTAGAATTGGCATGGAATTATAGCTTATATAACATTTGCTTTGTATTTTTTTTACTGACCTCAGCATGTATATATTTATATAAATGTATTGGTAGGTCCACCACACCAGCTATATATATATATATATTTTCTGCAGCTCTAAGACCTCTACATTGGATTTCCCAGCTCTTCCTGCTGTGGCCACTACTGGCCCCTGTTAAATTCCCATATCTTTGACATTTTAGAGAGTACAACAGTAGGGCTCCCCCAGCCCAAACAGTATGAGTGACATGAGACTAGGAGGATGTGACAGTTTTAGAAGAGGTCCCACCACCATCACTGAGAAATATAAGAAGCTAGAGTGATTCAGTCCATTAGATTCCACCAAACCATTGATACGTTACCTTGTACCATCATTGTAAACTGGCCTCTGGGTGATAACACATGCAAGGGAGCCTCGGTACGCCAAAAAGCCGGGTCCATTTATTATGAAGCCATAAAGAGTACTGTCACGGTTGTCCAACTCCCTTTTGGCCAGTTAGGCCATAAGATGTAGACAATAGAGAGGCAAAAGGACTGGGAATGGTCACAGTTCGATCACAAGAGCTCTAGTCACTGCTTACATACTAGCCGATTTTCTTTCCGGGTGACTGTGGCACTGTTGCTACAACCAAGGGTTAGTACAGCTAACATGAGGCCTTGCCCCTGACTGGCAAGTGTTAATACAGCACCTCCAAAATGCTTTCCTTACCATACCCTTGGTTGTAGCCAGTGTGACCCCAAAAACTAGGTTGCTTTTTTATGCAAACAATGACTAGTGCACTTCCTGCTGGCTGAGGTGGCCAGTGGTGGGGTCAACTCAGGATCCAAAAGAGAAGTGACGTCATCACAAAGGAACAGCAGGAAACCGGCCAGAAAGGGACCATCTGTAGCACTGATCCCTCGCTACTTAGGTGAGCATAACTTGTTTCACTAGGTAAGCAAAATAAAAATCCTTGCAGGCTTGGTTGGGGGTGGGGTCATATTTTTCCCTAAGTGGGGCTTTATGGTCATCCTGTTGCCTTTCCGACTCCTCTTCTCTTACCTCCCTATTGGTTACAACTGATGGCCTTACTGGCCATTATGAAGGCAAGGAAAGAGAAGAGGCAACCATGAGAGTTCTGATTACTATTTTATAATACCAATCTGGCTTTTTAGGTGATACTGTCTTGGTTGTACATATGTGCTGCTTATAAACAAAAATAATTATATTAAATCATGTATTTATTACTTTCATATGGGCCTTAGTCTTGCGTTGGTTAATTCCAGTTTGCCCTGATGTCCTAGCCCCACCGAAAGTCAACTGGCTTCTCTGTCTAAAGATGTGGTCGGCAGTCAGTTTCTACTGATGGAAATGCCCACAGATTTGCCTTATCCTCATTTCTGCAAACTTCTCTTTTTAAAATATATTTTCTAATGAAACTTTTATCTTCCCCACCCAGATGAGAACTGCCGAGATCGATATCACAATTGCGCAGTGGTGGTCCAAGCCCGTCTGTGCGTCTATGCCTACTACAAGCAAGCGTGTTGCTCCTCCTGTTCCCATTCCTTGCAGAGAACCAGGTCGTCCGAGAACCGATAGCGTGCACTTCTCCCGCTCCCCGACCCCCTGCCTCACCAAATTCTATATTTTATATATTCAGAAGAGACGGTATTTATTAACCTCTTTGGCGCAAGTTCGGCCAGCCTAGCTTTGAGCAGGCGAAATCTTGTGGGCCCGACTAGAGGGCCAAGAGACACCATTGTATATTTGCTTTCAATGTTGGCCGGTCAGCCGCAGGGGGAGGCATCTGCTTTCCCTGATACTTTACGGTGCTAAGTAACAATACTTGTATACCCGTTTTTGACCTACTGCGACTGTGACTTTTATGCAATTCATCTTGTCTGCAATTCAATATAGGAACCATTGTGTTATAAGCATAGCGCTACAATGACATGAAAGCAGACACATACTGTCTACTTATGCTTGAGTTATACAGGAAGTTACAGAAATATCACAAATACCATTTGCCCTCAAAGTCTTCTCCTCTACGGTGCCAAGGCAATGGTCACATGATCGCATGGTTTGTGCCAAAGGGCCTTTGGGATTTGATGTGAAAGGATAATTCTAATTTTGTACAGCCGGATAAAACACAGCAGCCAATCTGGTCCTGCTGAACACCATCCTCTCTTTGGTGTAGGTTACATGACTGGCATAGAAAGTGAGAATAATTTGGAGGATTCAATGGGAAGGGTGTGTTTTGCTGATATCTCTGTAGCATTTTTTATAATTACTCAGGGGATTGATTATGTAGACATTATAGGACAGTATAGGTCTGCTATAAAGTACTGTATGTAGGTACGGCCCTTATTATTTTTCAGTTTTGAAGGTTTCAGGCTATCCTGGAAGGGTGATATTTTCCACACCAACAAAGCTTCACCTCCTGTACCATTAATACCAATGGAACCTTCTGGTTAAATCAGCTAAATATGCTCCAGGTGCATCAGTAAAGGTTTACAAAGTCTTACAGTTCATCAAGAGGCCTGTTCCCTGCCAGCATGCTGCAGAGAAGAACCCTTGCTCTCTGTGTGTAGGCAGTGGACTCTCTGGAGAGGTCCAACAATTCCCCCCTGCTGAGCCAGAGCTAGATTTTCCACAGTCAGCATGCAGCATGAATGTTTCTGATTGCAAAACTATGATAATGACTTAGCAGGGGACATGTTGAACCTCTGCTGAGACACCACTGCTTTTACGTAGAAGGTCCTTCTCAGCGGCATGCTGGCAATGGACGGGCTTTTTGCTCAGGCTGTGGCTGCTTTCTGAAAAAAAATGAACTGTAAGACTTTGCACACTATTGACCTGGGACATCTTCAGCTAATTTAAACCTAATGTTACATTGTGCTCTTTATACAGCAGGAGGCCGAGGCTGGAAAAATGTTGATGTCACTAGAAGTCACCTAAAGCTGGTTGTTGTACGGGAAAGCAACAAAAATCAGTATTGGTTACAACAACGTGTTTTGCATTGGTTGTGTTAGAAAAAGTTGGTCATGCTTCCTGTTTGGATCATTGACATGTTGTTTTTTTTTCCAGTCATGCCAAATGAAGAGAATCATCCACAATGTGTGTGCACTGGTATAACTGGTCTACAAATGCATGTGCTGTTAAAGTGAGACTAAAATTAGGCATTGAATTAACAAGGTGAGGGAAGCAGCGTGAAGCATGTAGGGCCCAGGACAGGCGGAAGAGGTCCCGGGAATGACATTCGCGGTTACCGGGATAATAAATATCCTGGTAATCAGCGGTCACCAGGGGCCCCTTCCTCCTGTCCTGGGCCCCCTCCAAGTGGAGGAACTCCAACCTCTGCGACCCTGGTAGTTCCACCACTGCTACACACTCACTTTTTGTGTACTAATTTGTCCTGGAAGTGATCTTAGAGTGTTGGCTACTTTACAACACACACAGGGACCATGGGGAAGAAAAGTAGCCACCCTCCAGAAGGAAGGACAGTCAAGTGATACACAAATAAGATACAATTGTATTAATAGATAAGATACTTGAATGTATTTTTAAAATTCAACTCCTGAGTTTAGTATCACATAATCAACATACACATAAACCCAAAACTTGATAAAAAGATATAATTATTAGGGATGTTCAGATACCAGTGCAGATACTTGGCATTTTCATGAGAACTACCAGGGTTGCAGAAGTTGCAGCTGGGACCTGGCTCTGGCGCTCCACCACTGTCCTGAAATCATTAGTCTGTATTCAAAAAATATTAACAATATTTTTTTAGTTATTCCTTCATTCGTTGGATCAGTGCTCACTGCTTAGGTCACTTGTTTCTGGCGCTAAGTTTTTTAAATTCTTATAAGTTTATTAGTCTGTATTGTTGTAGAAAAACTGTCACATGAAAATAAACAAAAAGGTATTAGTAACTGGTATCTGTGAGGTAGTTGGTCTGGAAAAAATGGTATTGGTGCATCCCTAATTCCTTAATTTTTATATATATATATAACACAAATCATATTAAAACAGAGATGTACAAATCCCAGAAGCTCCGTATGCTCCTTACAAATGACAGCTGCCTCTTAACTTTTGAGGTTTTTTTCTTGGAGCTGGAAAAGTATGTGTACTTATACCGAGTACGGTACTTGATATCTGAACATCCCTAATAATTAGGGATGCACAGATACTTTTTGAGTACCAGTGCAGATACTTGGCATTTTCATGAGAACTACCAGAGCTGCAGCGGTTGCAGCTGGGACCGGGCTCTGGCGCTCCACCACTGTCCTGAAATCATTAGTCTGTATTGTTTTAGAAAAACTGTCACATGACAATAAACAAAAATGTATCAGTACTCGTACTTGTAAGTACTCGGCAAGTACCAGTACTCGTACTCGCAAAACTGGTATCTGTGCATCAATTTATTTATATTTATAAAAACAAAATCGTACATTAAAACAGAGATGTACAAATCCCAGAAGCTCCGTATGCTCCTTACAAATGACAGCTGCCTCCTAATTTTTGAATTGTTCTCTAGTCTAGTCTTGGAGCTCAAAAGTATCGGTACTTGTACTCGTACTTGTACCGAGTCATGTACTTGGTATCTGTGCAACCCTACTAATAATTACTCAGTAGCAGGTTAGAAAACCAATCTTGATTGCTGTTGTTCTACTCTGAGATAAGCAGAGCCCCCAGGCATTGACCTAAACCTGCTCAGTTAGAAGAGCCTTGTCTGCTGAGGGGATCTTTTGCCGTAAGACCATATGTCCAACCATCATCTAATGTCTAATGGCAGCCTTAATCCAGCATTCCCCAGAGTTTACTTGGTTTAGCTCCAGCCAGGGTTTGGCCTGTGCGATGTGTTCTACAGTAATAGGGCTGTGCTGTCTGCCAGGGGTATCTGAACTAGAAAACTAGCTGAACAGAATTATAATCTTTTGATAGGTAAGACAGTCCACACTTGTGAATTTAGCATTGTGCATATACTTCTGCTTTAACTATGCCCAGGCTCGGTTGATGCAGCTTCAACTTCTTCCTCCTCATTCCTGTACATTTGTTGGCTCAGCCTCAATGTGGTTTGACCCTGTGTGCTCTGCATTCCGGCCTTGCTCTTGAGCCTACCATAAAATATATTTTTTTCAAGAAAAGGATAAATATTCATTTTTACATCCTTTATGTACCTCGCGGCACCCCCTGTCCATCCCTAACTGTGAAGCTAAAATATGTCTATGAGCAAAATGTTGATTATGTTGTGACCCCATTCACAGTAGTGCTATGTGACATGTTCATTTTCAGTCTGTGATAACTCAGGCCTCATTTACTAAACCATCAGAAATAACAAATGTGTGTTCTGCCCAGAGCAACCAATCAGCTTGTAGCTTTTATTATCATTATTGCCAGTTATAAAATGATCAGATTGGTTGGTTTAGAGAACACAGGCAGATTGTATTGGAGACGTTGATAGATGAGGCCCAGTATGAATAATACCGAACCTTCTATAGACGGACATCAGAAAACTGTGAGAGGAAAGTGGGCTTTTCCCCGACGTTCCTCAGATGTCGGTGTACTGCAGGCTCTCAAGGACGGAGAATATATTTCTACATATGTATTGATTTCTTCTCTGTGTCTGCCTCCTGTTTCCCCCCAGTGTATGACAATAATATGATGACGTGGATAACTTGGTGGGAGCACAGTGGCGAACTCACCCGTGGACTCTGAGATTTAATCCAGTTGTTATATATTCTATCTGAGGTCAGTAGTTACAATGGGTAACGTCTAAATGTAAGCTTCAACCCCTTCAGTGCCAAAGAAGCAGGACCAACAGCATCAACACTGAATGTCCAAGACTGTATGGACATCCTTCAACATGTGCATTGTGAGTGTTTGGTGCACGCAGAGATGCGTTTTATGTTATAGACACCATGAAAAACCAATTCATTTTAGTATATAATAAAGGTAGGGTAGCCTTGTTTGCCAAGTTGCACTTACTTACAGAACCACAATGTTCCATTGCTGGGAAACTTCTCTCTTCATCTCCTTTCACTGCTGTGAATGTGTTGGGCATGTTGATGCAAATGGAGCATCCCCCGACACGCAGATAGGCAAGGGAGATCAATAGAGGAAGTTCTATAATTTTAATGTTTTGAACTTTGGAAGCAAACGTCCAACTATGTTGCTTAGGTTCCCTAGTCACCAGTCACGAGCCACCCAAACAATTCTAAGTCTTTGATTTGTTTAAGGGCTTATGCCCATGTCAGCCTCTGTCCGTAGAACATCATTTCTGGCGTATTTCCACAAGGAGCCACAGGTGCTGTGTACAGCCACCTATATAAGTCAATGGGCATGTGTTGGACTTGTGTGAACACATTCCTGCATATGGGCGCACAACGTTGAATGTAGACAGTCTGCTTTCCGGGTTGTGCACCTGTAAGCATGGGGCTGGCATATACTCTCAGTGCTGCGAGGTGGAGAATGCCCTAGCCCGATGGCACTTCCTGGTTTGGAGGAGCTCAGGTTCTTACTGGGTTCAGTCCGAAACTAAGCTCATCCCTATTAGTGGGTTGCTCCATATAGGGCAAACCTTTAAGTCATGATATAGGTTGGACTTGATGGACTTATGTCTTTATTCAACCTCAAATATTATGTAACTATGTATGTAACTATGATATGGTACCTACTAGTATGTCAGCCCCTGTCAGTTGTTATACACGGTTATGCTACCCTTGGCATTGAAGGGGTATGCACACATACTTGATGTGCCTTCAGTATTTCCCCATTGGATATTATCTCAGTCCTCCTACAGTCCCATCAGACTCTTCACCCTCAGGTGAACTATGGCTGCACCAACACCATTTCTATTATACTTCATGTCTACTGTGCCAGTCAGATCATTCACAAAGGGCCTCATGTACTGTATAAATATCTACAGAGTGAAAAGGAAATGTTTGTATCGGCCATATTTCAAAATACATTTTTATTTTTCAGGTGAGCATATGAAATTAAGAACAGATTGCTACCTGTAGCACATGTACTTTCTTCATGACTATTGAATACACAAGGACTTGAACTTGTAGGCTGTGACCCCAAATATATTTCACATTGTATGGATGCCAGTGCAAAAACTGTAGCATGTTAGGTCATCTCAGTTAGGTCATCTACCGCCACATTTTGGATAGGAGGGTAAAAACCCCTTTTTATTTCTGGACACATTTAGGAACATTTCCTCACTTAGTGTATATTTGATAGTCGTCAGAGAGACAGGAAGTTTGCTTTAAGGTAATGATGGGAATAGTCAAATTGAATATGGCCTGCATATATTACTGTAACACCCGTATTACCTCTGCTACAATTCGCTTCAAATCTAGACTTACACATCAGTATCGGAAATCCGTTTGGGAGACATTTTTGAAAACTGTTACACTATCGGGCTGATTTATAAATCTTCCGCCCAGCGTATAGCTGTGTGAATGCCGTTCACATGGCCGAGGAGTTAAGGAGCCGAGGAGTATAGGAAATTCCTATGCTCCCAAGCACCATCTAGTGGCGATAGTGCAGTGCAAAATGGCATTCGCAAAGCAATACACTGGGAGCTAGATTTATTAAATCAGCCCCTAAGACTGAATCTTGGGCCCAGTCCAAGGTCAAAAGTCATCTGTTTTATTCTCTAAACTTTATTGAAAACATACAGTGTCATTGGCTGCTATTGGACGCACCACTTGTCATATACAGGAATTGTATCACCTTTCAGATATGTCTTCCATTTTATTCTAAACTTTAGACAAAGGACCGGTGCAAAAACATTTTACTATTTTTCTACTCTGTCCAGAAATCTATATTCTAGCTGTCATATCCGTCATAAACCTTGTCAGTTGTTTTCTTGTAAATTTTAATTTATTTTTTAAGAATGAAGATTTTATGTTTTTTTTTTCTTATGGAAAGAGATTGTAAAAAAATAAACTTTGTTTAAATTGTATTTGGATCTCAGTGCGGTTTGTTTACTTGTTCAGTATTTCCTCTGCGGCTCACTACAGTAATCTTTAGAACCTGCTTTGACCATTTTCAAAGCGAATAGGCAAACTGTTGTCAAAAAAGGGCATAGAGCTGGGCACTGCCATGGGGGACATTTAACAAAAGGAAAAAACTTTTTTTTTAAATATCATACATTGCGGAGAGGGTTCTTTTAATGTGACTTTGAAGGGGGACATGGGAAAAACACCAATACTTTAAATTACATGCTTGGGGGTGCCTTTACACCAGGTGACGGTGAACCA
>NW_017307409.1:287505-287905 GCF_000935625.1 Nanorana parkeri | reverse complement strand
GCTGGAAGACTGCTCAGGTAAGCCTGCACTCCCCCCCCCCCCCCCCCTGGCTTCCTGAATGGCCGGAAAGCTGGCTCCATGCTCCCTGGTGACGAGGGAGCATGGAGCAGGCTTCCCGGCCAACAACGAAGCAGGGTGGCGTGTAATGACTCGCTGCTCGGCTTCCTGATCCCAGAAGTTTCGGGATAAGTAACGGAGCATTTGGGCGAGTACGAGTGCTCGCCCAAATACTCGGCATCCCTAATAGATTTCTAAACGTCCTAGACTTTAACATACTGAATGGTGGTATTTTATTTTTTAAACTTTTATTCAGTGTTTCAGCAATGGTAAGGCACGCCATACTTAAAAAGTAGACCTTGCTTTTTTTTTTTTTAAATTGACAATTTTTATTTTGAAGGTT
>NW_017307409.1:249321-279048 GCF_000935625.1 Nanorana parkeri | reverse complement strand
CCGTGGCTGGGCCCCTGCTTTCGGGGTTGAAACCGGGGGGGGTGTCCGGGAATGGTATCGGGTCTTCCGGGCACATGGATAAGGCCTCCATTCCCCTTCCCTCATAATCTGGTGCGGGTGGCCCATCCGTCTCTATCTGGGCAGGCGACGGCCATATTGTGGCTTTCCCTTCCCCAGCCCACGTACTCACTCCCTCCTCCGATTCGCCCCCCGAGGGGGATCCGTCCCTGGGTGACATCTGGGATCCGGATGAGTCAGTGGAGAGAGACCGCGACAGGTCCGATCCCTCCTGCAGAGGCTGGGAGTGTGCTGCAGCTTTCGGCCCTCCACGCGGGGTCCCGTGATCCGGCGGCGCCATTTTAACTGACAAGGTCTCCTGTGGGTCGCTCGGATCAAAGAACGATTTGATCGTTTTCGGCGGTTTTTTTTTCATCTTCGGCGGCTGCTGTGACTTGGAGGACCTGCGGGGTCCATATTTGCCCATGTCGGCTAGTCGGTGTGGCTGCTAGGCTGCAGGTTTAAGTGGTTACAGCGGAGCTACTAGAAAGCACGTCTGGTTCAGGCCATCAAACCACGCCCCCAGACCTTGCTTTTTGAATGCAAGGTCCTCTTTCACACTTAATTTAGAAAAGAATAGTATTTCATATTAGTTTAGAAAGTTACCTAAAAAAGCAGCTTTTTTTAAAAGTCTTACTCAAAATAAAGCAACAAAATTAAAGTCAAACGTGTGAAAGCAACAAACTGAAAGCCGTATAAGTAACTAAAAAACAAGCCAATATAGGCAAATTAAGTGCCAAATTAATTCTTACCACCAGCTTCCTAAAGTCCTTCATTGACTGATCCCAGTCCAATTTAAAATATAATTATAGGTAAGAACAGGTTGTGGAAGATATGACAATACAATAACAAGTTTTAATGGAATTTAAAACAAAGAATATTATAAAGGCCCATTCACTTAAAGGAGAACTATGAGGTGAGTGATTTACACTCATCCTCATAGTTAGAGCCGACATTGAAATTGTCACACGCCGCCTCTATTGATCGGGAAGTGAGCAAACACATACCGTCGCTCGCTCACTTCCGATCATCTCCCTGCAGAGAGCGGTAACTGTCAGTCACTGCTGCCCGCAGGGATTCCCCCATCCTCTCTCTGATCCTCCAGAGCTGACTGGAGGAACGGATGGGGGAGGAGGCAGGCACAGCGGGCTCTGCCTCTAGATAGGCAGAACCAGCTGTCAATCAGCCAGCAGGGTGGATCTCGACAGTGTTGTTGGGATCCGTCCCGACTGCTGCACTCTCAGTATATAGCTGCATATGCTTCAGGGCATGCATATACTGTAGATGGAATAACCCAACACAAGGGAGATCTAGAATCAACATGCCTAGGCCTACTAAAATTGACAACTTTGATCCTGATTCAGATTCTGCATCCTCACATATTTCATCAGTTTCATATGGCCAAAAATCTAATTCTTTATCTTTATTTTCAGCAGGTGATAGAGCCAATAAAAAAAACTAAAAGATATAATACACATCAATATGGGTCACGAATGAAAAAGAAGCAGGAATCTAATCCAATGGAATACAGCACCATGGGTGATCAGTCGTCACATGAGTCTGGTTCCTTCTGCTAATCCACCTTCTCAAGCGTACATTGCACAACTGTATGATTTTTCTAACTTAAACCCGGGGGTCCGAGCAAAGAATTAGTAGGGAACGGTACCTCCATCAAGACTTACTTGAAAAGTCAAAGAGCAAGACCGAAAACAAATTTAACTTTGGGTGATACATTTCCTGCACCTACATCAGAAAAAATGCTTGGTAATATAGAAGATTTTTTAGTCAAAACTCACGGGGAGAAAATAATTTATTGATTAATTTATCATCCTATCCCCTTTCATCAGACAAAATATCTGTTCTTTAACTTGGCTTAAGTTTTTGTCCACATCAAAATTATAATGAATTGGATTTAGTTAAAGACATACATTTATTTGTTCGCAATCTCACATATAAAGTAGTGTTTGATAAGGACCCACATCAGCATATATTGTCTAATCCACAACATTGGAAGGGCTATAGTATAGCTGACTTTCGCGTACTAAAGGACCTTATATCACTTTTAGACGAAAATGACGATTCAACACCTGATCTTTTGTTAATGACTATGCATGGTGAGCTTGAAAGTGATAATGGTTCTATACCTGCTCACCCGGGCTCTTTTCCACTCCTGAACACATATACCGTATTTTTCGCTCCATAAGACGCACTTTTTTCCCCCCAAAAGGAGAGGGGAAATGTGCCTGCGTCTTATGGAGCGAATCCCGACGCCCGAGACATGCAGTTTCGGGCGCCGGGCGATTAGTAGGAGCCGCTGCTCGTTTAATACGAGTGATCTAATGAGATCACTCGTATTAAAGCCGAGCAGCAGCGGCGGCGATCGAGTTCAGCAGTAGGAGCTACTGCTCGTTTAATACGAGTGATCTAATGAGATCACTCGTATTAAAACCGAGCAGCGGCGACGATCGAGATCACCATAGAGCAGACGAAGAACGGACGTTCTTCGTCTGCTCTGTGTGATCACTGAGACCGTGGCGCTGTAATCACAGCGCCACCTGTCTCAGCGGTCACTAACTGCAGCTTCTGTCATAGAAGCTGTGACAGAAGCTACAGTCTGTCGAGTGCTCCATAAGGCGCGCCGGACCTCCCTGCATCCTATGGTCCGGTGCGTCTTATGGACCGCAAAATACGGTAAGTCCACCAAATTTCTAAACGCTAACATTATTATTATTATGCAGGATTTATATAGCGCCAATAGTTTGCACAACGCTTTACAATATAAGGAAGACATTACAAACACAATACAATTCAAGACAAGATGGTGAAGGCCCTGCCCGTGAGAGCTTACAATCTAAAAGATATGGTCATTCATGCAAAACGTTATTAAGGACATAAAAAATAAGTTACATACAGTCCCTAAATTAAATAACCTTACCAATTCACAACAACACGCATTAATCAATTTACAAGATAACCACCACATGACTATAAAACCCTCCGATAAAGGAGGCAATGTGGTTGTGATGGACAATCACAAATATAAACAAAGGTGCCTGCGTATTTTGAAAAATAAACATTGGTACAAACGAATAGAAAAGGAACAGATAACAGCTTTCGATAAACAATTTAATACCATTATTTACGGTGATTCAAAGGCGTTGACCCCTTTATGACTGAGCTAGTTTTCAGTTTCTGTTCATAAATGATTGACACACTTTTTACATTTTTAAATTTTTGCTGTGTGATTCTTCCACAGCAGCAAGTTTTGATTATTATTATTATTTTTAGAAAAAATTTTTTAATAATAATTATAGTATAAAAATATATTTATATATAATTTCTATTTTCCTAATTTGTTTTACATTTTATTATGGTTTTTTTTACACTTTGTTAAGAAAAAAAAAGTGTAAAAAAAATAAATAATTTTTTTGTCAGTTTATATCAATCAGTCACTATGACTGCTTGATAAATTAACTTTTTTAATTTTTGGTTATTATTAGGCTGCTCCAAACTTAGGAACAGCTAATAATAACCTTAGAGATTGATCCTGACAGCATGTCAGAATCAGATCTCACTAAAGGTTTTTGATCGTGCCCAGACGATCAGAACTGATACATTTCAGGCCCAGAGACACCGAGATACATTGTAATATTCCTGTGCCTGAAATGTATCATAAACATCGGGCCAGTCTATCGAGCTGTCAAAACGAATAGCAGAGAGGTGACTCACTGCAGCCTCTCTGCTATCTTATGCTGTCAAATACAGGATTGCTACCGTGTTTCCCCGAAAATAAGATACTGTCTTATATTTTTTTTGGCTCAAAAAAACACACTACGTCTTATTTTCGGGGTAGGTCTTATTTTCGGGGAAACAGGGTATTTAGCGATCCCGTATTTGTATGTAAAGGCTTCATTAATAAAAGAAAGAAGCTTTTACAAAAGCTTAACTATTTAATTAATGAATGCCTCAATACTGAGGCATTTATTTATGAATGGTAACCGCTGAGAATCAGCGGTTACCAGCATTACAGAGCCTCAAATAACTGGTCACGTACAGTGTACGTGGCCAGTCATATAGGCACTTCGTGGCGGGACAGGCACCTTTGGCGGGACGTAGACTGTACGTCTCCCATCACAAAGGGGTAAACATCTGCGTAAACCAACTTTTTACGCTTTGACAAAAACACACAAAAACATTTCTGATCCCTTGGGATGCCCGATAATATCAGCATATCCTGTACAACTGAGAGAGCAAGTCAACTTATGGACTACTTTTTTGACTTGCTAAAACCCCATGTTTCAGCCCTGCCATCATATGTCAAAGATACAATCCACCTATTATCCAGAACACTCTTCTAGTTGCCATTGACGTTGAAGCACTTTACAGCTCCATACCACATATACAGGGCCTTCAAATAATTAAAGGAGAACTATGAGGTGAGTGCTTTTCACTCACCTCAAAGTTCTAGCCGACCTGTGACAATGAGACTGTCACAGGTCGGCTCAGTAGATCAGGAAGTGAGCGAAGACATACCGGTGTTCGCTCACCTCTCGATCCTGTCACAGCTCTCTGCCGTGACAGGGGAGGGGCTGGATTCCCCCCTCCCAGTTCCGATCCTCTGGCGCTGACTGGCGGAACGGACGGGGGAGGGGGCGGGTACAGCTGGCTCTGCCTCTAGATACAGCTGGCTCTGCCTCTAGAGCAGAGCCAGCTGTCACTCACGCAGCTGGGTAGATCCAGACATAATTGTCGGGATCCACTTCGGCTGCGGCGTCTCTGTATACCGCGAGCTGCAGCTCGCGGTATACAGAGCTTTGGGTCACGGGAGAATGCTAGTTTACGTTCTCCCCTGACCCTCAGGAGAACTATGGGGAGAAGCCCTGACCCCATAGTTCTCCTTTAAACAATTTTTGCATGAAAGACCAAATTCCCAATGGGAATGCGCTGAATTTGTGATAGAACTTTTGCAACATGTCCTCACAAGTAATGTATTTCTCTTTGACGGTTCCCACTACCCACTACCTCCAGGTGCAGGGGTGGCTATGGGGACACGATGTGCACCCTCGTATGCCAACCTGTACTTGGGGGGTGGGAACGTTACATGATGTCCCATGAGAAATTTTCAAATGATCTTCAATGTATTCTCACTTGGTTTAGATATATTGATGACATTTTAATTTTTTGGACTGGTTCCCGAGAACGACTTAGTAGATTTATGGCACAACTAGCTGACAATCCTTACAACAAGTTCACCATGCAGTGTGATGACAAAACGATTACCTTTCTTGATATGGAAATTTACATTTCAGAAAACATTACAATATCCACTACTTTATATAGGAAACCAACAGCAGGTAATACAGTGCTTCACTCAACCAGTGCACGTCCTACACCGTTGGTGAAGAATATTCATACGGTCAATATTTAAGACTCAAAAGAAATTGCACACAACAATCAGACTTTCTTCATGAAGCGAACCTTTTAAACATTGCCTTCTCTTGAGAGGCTATAGCAAATCCTGCTTGAAAAAAGCATATCAAAGAGTCAATGATCAGAGTAGAACTACTTTACTTTATAGTAATAAACCTAAATCTTTGACATAATTTTCGCCGACAACCAAACTAATCACCACATACAATCGCCAACATTATCAAATAAAAAACATACTGAAAGAACACTGGCACATTTTGACTTCAGATCAGCTAGTTCGTAAATATATCAAAGATACACCTGAACTGGTTTTCCACAGAACCCGATTCATAAGGGATAGGGTGACAAAAAGCCACTATGAAGATCACACAAAGTTAATCCCGGATCAAATCGAAAGAGGCCTTTTCCAATGTGGAACATGCTTTCAATGTTCTTGGATACATGAAGGTAAACAAATTACCCTGCCCAATGGCCAAAAATGGAAATTAAAAGATCACTTTAATTGTGATACGACAGGGGTAGTATACCTAATGACATGTAAATCTGGAGCCTTCTGTGTGGGTAAGACTATCATACCCTTTAACCCCTTCGTGACGGGAGACGTACACTGTACGTCCAGCCACAAAGGGACCAAATGATAAAAAAAAAATTGTGAAAAGTGTAAAAAAAATAAAAAAATGTGTAAAAAATAAAATAAAATAAGGGACAAATAAATGAATGTATTTATTGCATTTTTTTAGCTGTGCTGGTTTTGTAAAAAAAATACTACAAATCAAAACTGGGAAAAAAGTGTTTTTTTTAAACGTTTTTTTCCTCTTTTTTTATATTTTATTTGTCCTAAGTGAGGCGTTAGACGCACATATGTGATATAAATATGTAGCCCTATCTGTCCTCTAAAAAACAATATATAATATGTGTGGGTGCACTTTGTAAGAAAGTATATTACTGACGTGGAAGAATCACACAGCAAAAATGTCAAAAGTGTGTCAGTCATTTACGAACAGAAACTAAAAACAAGCTCAGTCATGAAGGGGTTAAAAGGAGAATACAAGACCACATTTACCTTATCACCAACGGTAAGCTGACAACGTCAATCTGTTGCCATGTTGGCCTCCATCACGGTTTTGATCCAAACAGGATATCCTTTTTTATATCGGAGGATATCCGTGGTGGAAATCGGGACAAAATTCTGTTACAGCAAGAAAACGAAATGGATATATCACTTGGGGGCTACTATTTACTAGTGATGAGCCAAACACCCCCGTGTTCGGTTCGTATTCGAACATTCGAACGGCCAAAATGCAAGTCAATAGGGGTCGAACGTTCGAAAATGAATGTCCCCTTTAAGATGGCTTATATGCAAGTTATTGGCCATAAAAGGTGTATGGGGGTCCGGGTACTGCCCTGGGGGACAGGAATCAATGCCAAAAAAAAACCACAAAAAAAATACAGTTTTTAAAGGAGCAGTAATTTTAACATAACTTAAAGGGTAAGAAAAAAAAAGAAAAATTCCTTCAAATATCATGCCTGGGTGTCCCCTTAACCTGCCTGTGAAGTGGCAGATCTGTAGGATGTATAGAACCTGCTGCAGCAAAACTGACATTTCTAAAAAAAAGAAAAAAAATTATCTCTTAAAGTGTGCAGTTACCCCCCTTTAGGTCTGGTAGAAATGTTAGGAGGGACCAATAAAAATAAAATAAAAAACTGTGTAGGGTTCCCCCTAAAAGTCATACCAGGCCCTTAAGATCTGTCAGGTGGGCTGTGAAGGATCTCTGGTGGGCTCTGCAGGGTCTCAGGCTGCTAAGCCCACCTGAGACCCTGCAGAGCCCACCATAGACCCCGCAGAGCCCGCCACAGATCCTGCAAAGCCCACCTGAGACCCGGCTGAGCCCTTCACAGACCCTGCACAGCCCCCCTGAGACCCTGCATTCTCAGGTGGCTGTGCGGGATCTGTGGTGGGCTCTGCCCACCATAAACCTCGCAGAGCTCACCACAGATCCTGCAAAGCCCCCTTGGGACCCAGCAAAGCCCCCCCGCAGATCCTGCATAATCTCAGTGGGCCTCTGCAGGATCTGTGGTGGGTTTTGCAGGCTGCAGAGCCCCCCATGAATCCTGCAAAATCCACCTGAGACCGGCAAAGCCCCCCAGGACCGACAAAGCCCCCCACAGATCCTGCAGCATCTCAGGGGGGTTGTGCAGGATCTGTGGTGGGCTTTGCAGGCTGCAGAGCCCCCTATAGATCCTGCAAAGCCCCCCTGAAACCCGTCAAAGCCCTCCACAGAACCTGCAGAGACCCCCTGAGACCCTGCAGTCTGCAGCATCTCAGGGGGGTTGTGCAGGATCTGTGGTGGGCTTTGCAGGCTGCAGAGCCCCCTATGGATACTGCAAAGCCCTCCTGAGGCCCGGCAAAGCCCCCCACAGACCCTGCAGAGACCCCCTGACACCCTGCAGTCTGCAGGATCTCAGGGGGGTTGTGCAGGATCTGTGGTGTGCTTTGCAGACTGCAGAGGCCCCTACGGATCCTGCAGAGCCCACCAAAGGGTATTGCACAGCCCACCTGAGACTCTTTGGTGGGCTGTGCAGAATCTATGCTGGGCTCTGCACGGCCTGACCTCCTTGGAACACGGCCTCCTCTTCCTGGGCGCCAGGCACGGCCTCCTTGTCAACTTCACCGCCTGACTGGAGCTCCGTCTTCGCCCCCCGCCTCTTCCGTCTCAGGGGCCACTCGACAAACTTGTTTTCTCTCTTGGGGGCCACTTGCCAAATTTCATACTTTAAAATAAAATATAACTATATCCGGTTTGGTACTACAGACACCAATATACACTCACAATAAGGCCCCTTTCATATCTGAAGGTTTAGGTGCGATTAGGGATTCCTGCATCAGAAACTTGCATTTTACTGCATCAGGAATCCCTAATCTGGGATTTACAAATGGCAGCTGTCACCTAAGTTAATGATCAGGTGACAGCAGCTCCATGTAAACGCCTGCAATCCGCATGTAATGATACGTGATATGATTACATGCGGTTAGAAAACACTCTCCCTGAATGCACAATCATTGCGTCCAGGGAGAGCGACCGCGTACTTGACTTGTGAGCTGGCTGCAGGCCACAAAGTACCAGCTCGCGGGCTGCAATTGGCCCGCGGGTCGGTACATTTGCCGCCCCGCCAGAATCTGCCTCCCGAGGCAAACGCCTTGTTTGCCTCGCGGCAGATACGCCCCTGCCCGTGCCGATGGGGACAAGGGCCTCGTCCCCACAACCCTGACCCGGTGGTTGAAGGGGTCTGCGGGCAAGGGGGCTTATTTGCATCGGGGTACCCCTTTAATTAAGGGGGCACCCAGATGCCACCGCCTCCCTTGTGAATAAGTATGGGGTACTTTTACCCCTACCCATTCACTAAAGGGTTAAATAAAATAGATATTAAAAAGTGCTTTTGATAAAATCCTTTATTTTGAAAAAACATGACAAGACATGTTTTTGACAAGTCTTTTATTTGAGAAAAAACCCCCCCCCTTCCGCAGTCGAACAAACCGCGAACATCCCATAAAGTTCGGCGTTCGACGAACGCTCGACCAGCCGATGTTCGATTCGAACTCATGTTCAAATCGAACACTTGGCTCATCCCTACTATTTACCCTGTCCTGAATGTAATGATCAGTTATAAGCCGTTCCTATAGTTTTCACATATACATTTGAGTAATTAAATCATAAACCACAAAAATAAAAGATAAGAATTCCCTATTTTTCTTTCAATTTTTCATCTAATTTATAAATTAGCTAGTATTATAACGGTGTCGTTTTTTTTGTGGTAATGAAAAAATATGTGCAATACTAAGATGCCTATTTATCACGCTTTATGCTTCAAATGCTTATATATACTGTATTTATTTGAATACAATAGTTTATAGCGGCACAATATGTATTTATTACTCATGGTTCATTATAATTTAATTTTGATTGTATATAATTGTCCTCTTCATCTGTTATCCAGCCAAATGCTGAGCTCCTTCCATCATTATACTTGGATTCTCTTTCCCTTTTGGGTCATTGTGCATGCCCCTTTTAATTGCTCTAGTGAGGGGGGTCGTAGGAATACTTTAGGGGTTTGGCTACTAACTGTGGCGGCCCTCTTTTGAACCACACGCAACAAATCGTTTATATACAGTATGTGTTTAGTAATGCACACATTACTGCAACACACCATACATATGTTAGTCTGTTGTGGTGCCTTTGTTATTGACATAGAAGCAGTCTGCATGCCTAGGTGCTTGATTTTATACACCTGTGGCCATAGAAGTGATTGGAACACCTGAATCCAATGATCATCCATGGGCATCGGGCGCCGATTTTTTCATCTTTTTTTGTTCATACTATCTGGGGCCGACATTGCTACGGCGAGCTGGGGTGTCTGGGAGGGTTTGTCCCGGGACTCAGCTCCGCCCCTCCCCTCCCTTGTTTCCACCTACTCCTTTTGCATCCTACGTTGTGCGACGTGGCCCTGCCCCCTTACGGGTGAATGGCCACGTTTAGGGAAGTGTATTTTTCACATTTTACAGATATTTAGTTATATCCTTAGTGCTTGGTAGCTCATATTTCCACATTACACTTACTGGCGCTGATCACCTTTAGTGTTTAGTATTTAAGGCCGCGGTCGCGGTATGTTTGACAGTGACATTGGAGGAGCACTTGTTGTTTCGACGGAATGGGGGTATGGGGGAACTTTCTATCTTAATTTCTGTTTGACCTTTTGATTAGCCATTCCAGTCACTTTAGGAATTCAATTTTTTATTTCTTTTTAAACTTATTTTTTATTTTATTTTTGCATTCATTATCAGCCTCACGTATCGCCTTCATTTTTTGTATCAGAATCATGACATTTATTTTTTAGTTCTATTTTGATTTTGTATCCATCACTTTGTTTCTTAAACTGATCATTATTATACATACAACGTTTTATAACAAATATATACCTGTGTGTATGTGTTGCCCTGCAGTTTTGACTTGATTTCCACAAAAATTGTATATTTATTTATTTTTACAATCTTTCAAAATATTTAATAATTATATATTTATTTAGATGGAGTTTTTTCTCTGCACACATATAACAAACAAATTGCTTCTTGATCACATTTTTACCTATATGTACTTTGTAGGCACCTACACTTATGTTCAAAAATAATTTAAAAAATCAATTTAATCACAATTATATTATTAATTTGAATAAATAATGTATGTACATACTTCAACAATATGATAGAATAATCAACAGTTTATATGTTCCTTTATATTATTTATATTATATACACAAATATATATTTTTCCTTTTTTTTTTTTGTTGTATCACTGGAGATTTGGAACATGGCTTGTTCCCCTCTCCTTCCTTTACTTCCTCCCTCTTTTGCTGCCTGCTTCCCTTCACGGCCCTCCTTCTATTATCAGGGGTCTAAGGTTCTGGCCTTTGTTTGCCATTTGGTTAGTTCTTCGTTGGCTGGTCCATAACAAGTTGCAGGTATTTCTTTTATATAAATGTTTTGCTTTTATGCTATTTTTTTCTTTTGTATATTGAATGTTTGATTTTTATTTATTTATCAATATGGATATTGATTTATTGTATATCAACTTGTCTTCTAGGATTGAAATCCTCCTGAGGAAGCCATTTTGCAGCGAAACATGTTGAGGCACCTAGAGAACAATATTAGTCTGTGTTTAGAAATAAATTCATTTTTTACGATAATCTTGTTCTACACTTTGTAACCATGGTGGGATCCCCTTCTGGGGAACATTTGCAGTTTTGCTATTAATTATAATAGGGGACCCACCGTGTGAATCGAACACGTCCTGTGATACTAATTTCACACTTTGAAAACCTTCCCTTCCCCATTTTTATATCTTAGTCTGTGTTTACTTTAATGCAATCAAACTTTTAATTCATTGTAATAAATATTTTTACTTTTTAGGAAGTTAATTGTGAGAGCAACATTGTTTCTTAAAAGCCCCCCTTTTCCAGGCCTTGCATACCTGGTAATGTTTTGGGTTTTTTTCAAAAATGTTTTATTAACTTTTTTAGCAATGTTTACATTTCTAGAACAAGCGTCATCACTTCAAAGGAATAAGTATACCATGCAGTGGTTAATTCCATCCATAACGATCCATCAAGGAACATATGCATAGTAGATGGAGCATTCTGAACAATACTAACAGTACTCCCACTATAAACTAGTATTCAGACAGTGTAATCAAGCAGTATTCATCTTACTCCAATACATGCCTCTCAGAGAGGCCGTCAGTCTTGGCCTAGCTGCAGAACCCCCAAGGCATTTGACAAAGCATTGGTCAAGTACCATTTAGTGTAGCGGAAGGGCTTGATGATTTGGTGGATGTCCGCTACAGAGTAAGTACTACTATCCATTTTAAGTATCCATTTTAAAGAGATTGCTTTTTCTATTTGTCCTGATTACCATTATTTCTGGAACTGTAAGTGAGGGAAAACCCAAAATGTTTATATGTGACCAGAACAGGAATAGAAGGGAACATCTTCCAACTGGGACACTTGTTCTGGCAACTACTGTTTAAGAATGGGTATTCCTTACTTTGGAGAGATTTCCTTTATTCCCTGTAGTGTCTTCAGGACAGGACGTAAAGGGAACTCTCCCCAATGGGGCACAGATGCACAGTCTACTATTTCCTACTTTATTCAAAATCAAAATGTATGTATAGTGCAAACTTTTTTTTTTAGTTTAGCATAGAGAAGGATTAAACTTGTTTTTGCTACTAAATGAATTTGAGACTGAAGTACCAGATATATATTTATTCCAATGGAAGATCACGTAGATCAGTTTATAACAGAGTTAATGCGTTTTGGGGCGAGAACTTTCCCCCCATTTATCAGGACTACAACAAAGGGTAAATCTAATGTATGGTTTCACATTGAACATATAATAAAATGTAATCAGTACATAACAAATAATCAGAACATATTGATAACATTTTATATTCAGCTCCTAGGCTTAGTGCTGTCACTGACAGCTGGTGGTTCCAATGCTAAACCCCACCTGGGCCGATGTTCCTCAACATGCAGTATGCTATGATCCAGAGCGAGTTAGAGGTCTGTAGCATAGTGAACCATGCACTGCGTTCTTGTTGGGCACCAAGCACATAACACCTTGTACAAATGGAGGCAGACTTTTTGGTGTCTTTAGGCGCACCTAGCACCAGATACTTTTTATTAGGGCACCGATACCAAGTACAGTACTCGGTACAAGTACGAGTACATGTACCGATACTTTTGAGCTCCAAGACTAGACTAGAGAAAAATGTAAAAGTTAGGAGGCAGCTGCCATTTGTAAGGAGCACACGGAGCTCCTGGGGCTTGTACATCTCTGCTTTAATGTACGATTTAGTTTTTATAAATATAAATAAATTGATGCACAGATACCAGTTTTGCGAGTACGAGTACTGGTACTTGCCGAGTACTCACAGATACAAGTACTGATACATTTTTGTTTATGGTCATGTGACAGTTTTTCTAAAACAATACAGACTAATGATTTCAGGACAGTGGTGGAGTGCCAGAGCCAGGTCCCAGCTGCAACCGCTGCAACCCTGGTAGTTCTTGTGAAAATGCCAAGTATCGGTGCATCCCTACTTTTTATAATGTCAAATGCTTCTTTGTAATGAGTAAGTGTAACACTTCCAAGTATTTATTACCTCACACATAGATCATAGTATTCCCCCTGACAATAACTTCACCAGTTCTTCTCTCTAGAAGGAAGGTGCAATCTTTGTTCAGGTATCATCTATATTTCAATGATAAAATGCTGCTTTCTGAAAAAAGTATCCTGTTGTTGAATATTGTGATTATGGGCAGAGCTTGAAAATTCCACTGGTCCTCTCATCTGTGACGAGAGGACGGCGGAGTCCGACGAGTAGCTTCCTGGCCGGCCGTTGTAATTACACGGCCGGACGGGAGCTTTACATTCAAGCGATCGAGCGTCTCTAGAGTCACCCGATCGCTTGTATAGGAGCAGCTGTCCAGAGATCCGCCGTGCCCGATGCAACCGGGACCGGCACGGCTGCTCTGTGACAGGAGATCGGAACACAATCTCCCTCTGATCTCTTCTCTGGTCTCCCCATGCAGGAAGTGATGTATATTACATCACTTCCACATTCCTCTGTCACTCTCCAGCTGATGAAGCAGATCTCTGCTTCATCAGCCTCTCTGGGGGCCCCTAGGTGACATTAGGGGTCTTGGAGACCCCTGATGTCTCCATAAAGAGGACCTGTCATGTAAATTGGCTATCACATAGGGGGATTCTTAGCCCCCTATGTGATAGCAATAAAGTTGTGGGGGAAAAAAAGTAAGAAAAAAATTAAAGAAGCATAAAAAAATTAAATAAAGAAGAATAAACATTTTTACAAACACTAAATTTTTTTGAAGTCCCCCGCCCCCCACATACACATGCAAACATGGGTCAGGTGCGCCTACATGCGAAAACGACGATTGTGCCGCGCATATTACATATCAGCGCAAATGTCAGAGTGCGAGCAATAATTTTAGGGCCATTAATCACCGATAACACTAAACTGATAAACAATAAAAGTGTTTCATGCTGACTGGGGAAATTCCTGACTGACTGGTGAGACACCCTAAAAAAATTTGAGCCCTGATTATGGGTAATGTTCTGTTTCACCATTACCATGTGTTCGAGGCCAATCCTGAGGGTTGGACATTCGCTGTCCCAGCAAATTTATGTTCAGATTTACCTGGAAAACAATAATGCACTGCATTGCCTTTCAACTATGGCCAGCAGGGTCACTAAAGACATGTTTGGGGGTGGGGGTTTTAATTTATTTTAGGGATATATTGTTTTTTATTTTATGTTCATAGTGCCCCTATTTTAGATTAAACTTTTTTTTTTTTCCTACAAGGGATCCTTTTACAAAAATGGGCTTGTGTTTCAAGGGTGGTATTTTAGGAGTTTTATTTCTTTTGGATTTTTTGTATTCTTATTTTATGTTGCTGGTGCCATATTTAAGTTTGGGGTACTTTACTTTTTACTGACCATCTGTTTTTACTGCTACCACGCCACTGTATCATTTAAAGTTCTCCTTAGGGTAACGGGAGGACACAAACTAGCGTGCTCCCGTCACCCTACTGAGACGCAGCAGTATACCGCGAGCAACAGCTCGCGGTATACTGAGATGCCGCAGCTGAAGCGGATCCCGACAATTATGTCTGGATCCGCCCAGCTGCGTGAGTGACAGCTGGCTCTGCCTATCTAGAGGCAGAGCCAGCTGTACCCGCCCCCTCCCCCGTCCGTTCCGCCAGTCAGCGCTGGAGGATCGGAGTGGGGAGGGGGAATCCAGCCCCTCCCCTGTCACGGCAGAGAGCCGTGACAGGATCGAGAGGCGAGCGAACCCGGTATGTGTTCGCTCACTTCCCGATCTACTGAGCCGACCTGTGACAGTCTCATTGTCACAGGTCGGCTAGAACTATGAGGTGAGTGAAAAGCACTGACCTCATAGTTCTCCTTTAAAAGAAAAAATTAAATAAATGCCAGAAGAGAATGCACTTAAACCACCTCACATTATATCATTTACATTCACGATATCCCCCTTTCCATCCCCATAGTATAAGTAAAAGTTGGGCATACACTAGTCAGGCTTATTATCCCTGAATAAAAATTGCTGCGGGCCAATTGTACACTGCTGTATCCTCTGCGGTTATAGAATTCCATGTAACAAAACCTCAGCCTGTACTCATTCTCTAGCCTATTTCAACCAATTGTACACTGCTGTATCATCTGCAATCCCCTAAGTCTGATAGAACTTAACTAGTGCAAGACAGATTTGCATGAGTGAGAACAGGGACAGCCACAGAGAAATGTTGGCCAATTTCTATCTGCCAGTCAAATCCAGCATATTAGTGTTTGATAAAAAAAAAAGCCCTTGCCCGATACTCACCTTGCCAGTGCTCCCTTGCCACTCCTGTGTATGTAGCAATCAACGACAATATCTGTTGATTTGGGTAAGGGGGAACAAGGGACCTCCTATCATGTGACAGTGTTTGTGTTTAGGAGCCAACTGCTGCATCCTAGCACTGTCATCTGACCACAGGAGTGATGCAGGGCCGTCCCTATAATGAGGCAACCCAAGACTTTTGTCTCAGGCGGCACCTCATTCAGTCACTTGGGTGGCAGGCCGAGCAGCATGTTGGCACTGCAGAAGGGGTGTATCCATGGCCTTAGCAGCCTGCATGGCTGCTAGGTGGCCCCATTAGGGAGGCTGATTAGAAAAACTAAACTGTGCAATTCCCAGAATAGAAGGAATGGCATCAGGCCGAAGGAACTACTAGTCTCAGATGCCCCTCAGTGCAGTAAGAAGTATTTGCTTATCTATCTTAGCAGTGTAGATGTATTGCCCACTGAACTTCTGCTACAGATTGAAATTAACCCTGTAAGCCTAATATTGTCCCAAATCCCAGAGTGCCACCACTGGTAAAACCTTATAGGAGGGACGTGGTTATAAAAAAAATATTGTGGAAACGAGAAGCACCACCTTTGGTTCGACTCTGGTTCTCCAAAATAAATGATATCAGACTCATGGAAGTCTGAGACCCTTGACGGGACTCATGGTACCTCCTCCAAATTCACCACCTGGTATTACTGGGATGAATTTACCACAACTGCCGAATACCGTACGGTTATCGATTCTTGAGCAAGACCCCCAGTCTTCACCCCCCATCCTATATCCCCTCCCTTCTGCCCCCTCCTTCTGTCTGCCCTCCCTTTCCCCTCCAGCCCCCACGTACCTGTCCCCTCCCTCCCCTTCCCTTGATTCTGTTCCATTGACTACTTCCTGAGTACCCAATGTATACTTCTGCCCCTGAAGTGTTGAGCTCAGTATTATGGCAAACTCATGATTACTGCCACCTCCACCCGCTGAGCTTCAGTTGGGGTCTAGAATGCCACCATTGAATCCATGGTATCTCTACATTTCAAGTGGGTACATTGACCGATGGTGTTTAGTGTTCCTTCCCTCTGTATGTTGTCTGCATCCTATAGATTTTTTATACTTCTCTATGTTGTCCTATGTATAAATGACCAAACAAAAATTATTTAAAAAAAAGTTTATATTGGGGTTAAAGAGTAAGTGTGTGCAAGAGCATCCCAGCACTGCTCCTAGTAGTGTACTGACTATGCTGACAGCTCTCCTACTGCCTGTCCTTGATATACTGTATATGTTAAGATCAATGACACGTATTGCCGACAGGGGGCGCTGTTTCCCACTACACCAGAAAGGAAAGAACACCCGTAGAGTGATGGGACCTCCTACCATGTGACAGTGTTTGAGTTTAGGAGCCAACTGCTGCATCCTATTCCATTAGCAAGCTAAACCTCACCTCAGCTGCTAAAGTGGCAGTGCAGGCACCTCGTCTTCTTTGAACCTGCTTGCAGTTGCAGGATCTGCTCTCTTGTTCTTACTAATGCTAATCTTTAATTCCCTGCTCTTCTTAGGTTTGGCTTTAGATGCGTCCAGCGGCCCCACAGGGTCAGACATTAATTATGTGGCAAACTTAGCAGGAATAACGCTGTGTGGCATCAAGTGTGGAGCTCGGCTCATATACGAACTGGATCATTATGCAGCTCCTGTTATCCCTGGACAATCGTGTGTTACAAGTGGCTACCCCCGGTTTCCTTTGCTTGATGTGATATGTGACCAGACCCGCTGGAATCCCCTAAATGGCAGGGTGACTGTGGACATTAATCATGGATGTTGCACTATAAGGAGTGTAAAGAAGAGGGATAGTGGAATATACACACTAAGCCTTACTGGGGAAGATGGAAAACTCAGAACTCTGCACTGTTACAAATACCAAGTTATAGGTAAGACACCACTGGGACATTTGACAGGCTAAATCTACTTCTACATCTACTTAAAGCAGAACTCCGGGTTTTTCTTTTTTTTTTTAATCTGTAGTGTAAATATATAACATAAATGTTATTCAAGCCCAATAGTATAGCTTTCACTATACTTCCAGCACAGTGCCAGGAGAGCAGTGGCTATCATACACTGAAACCCTACTTTTTTTACCCTTGTCCATTTACAGAATACCTAATTTACTGAATACAAAGGGGTCTAGTCATAAAAAGTTTGCATAGACTATTCGGTCAGCAAAACTGAATGAATGTAAATTTGTTCTGTGCAAGTTAACAAGGTGTTGTGAAAATGGGGAAAAATGAATAGTTAAGGTATTTTCTCTTCTAGTTGAATGCTCTTCCATGGGGGAATACCATGGAAGATACCACTAAAATACCACATTATGGCCACTAGATGGAGCTGTAAGAAGCCTGCGGAACACTGATTATGAATGCAATGCAAAGGTTCCTGCATTGTTTACATCCTAGCCGGCCTCAGGTCTGTAGAGAGGTACAGATCTTCAGTTTTAGGGCTAGAGGAAATAAACATTGGACTACAAGTGCAGTAATGTCACCATACTTGTACCAGTGCTCAGGGAGACACTCTGTCTCGGTGACAGATGTAACTTGTAGTCTTCCCATTCGCAGATTCCTGTGAATGGATGACGTAGCTGTGCGGGCAAAGTCATGTACAGCTGGACAAAATAAAAAAGGACAGGATGTTTAAGGGTGAAGCATCCCTTGATTCAGGTAGGTGGGGTGGGGGGGAAAGTGGGGCAATTTAATGGTGGGGTGTTCAGAAATACAACCATGTTTCATGTTACACCATAAATATGAAAGTAAAATGAAACATGAATACCAAGGTAGACTAGGCCTTTTATGTGCACTCATTCTTTAAACTAGCTGAGGACCACAAAGAAGGAAGGAGAGAGTTGCATGGAGCCAATGAACACAAGTGTTTTATGCCAGACATATGGGATACCATATACTATGATGTCTTTAAACAATACAAAAGTACTATACTGTAATGTGTATGACACTAACTAAATAAAACCGAGGCCCGGCCTCGGGGCAGCAGGGAGTAGAGGGGCAGCAGGGGTGTGGAATTCCTATCTCCTGACGCCCGGGCGCCAGGCGGGTAGTTGTTTTCTACAGTTAGCTCTGCATTGTATGTACAGCGGGGAAGCCGCCGCTTGTTTTGTACAAGTAATTTCGGCGAGGTTGCCGAGATCACTTGTATGCAGCCTGCATACAGGGGGGCGCATTGAAGAACCTGGCATTGGGACAGCAGAGAGAGTAAATCCGGCCCTGAGTGGAGAGACATACCAGGGCACAGTTTGGTAGTGGTATCTACAGGCTTGAAACCATCTCTGGCGCTGCTACCATTTCATGAGGATGTCTGCATCTGGCAGCATGAGGTTTTACAGGTTTGTGAAAGACACTTTGAGATATCAGACAAATTACAACAAATTAAAAGACATGTCTTTCCTTTTTACTAGCTACTTGCTTTTCATTTTCCCCAAGCCCGGTGAAGTCCTTCTTTAATCTATGTTGGCTGGCGATGTCTGCTATCTAGAAGCTGATCACTTTGTTCTTCGTTGAGATTGCAGAACTTATTCTATTCTTTTACTTTCTTGTCCCGATGTCTTAGATCCAGTTACCATCGACAACATAACTCGCCAATCTAGTGACTTGGAGGAGGTGATATCTCTGACTGTTTCCTATAGTGGGGATCAGCCGATCACCATCATCTGGAGGAAGGATGAAGAAGACCTACCTGATGGGTGCATACTGACTCACAGTAACCAGACTCTGATTGTCCCATATAATGTCACCGGGAACTTCACAGTGACTATCAGTAACCCCATCAGTATGAACAAGAAGAACTACACCGTCCCAGCTATTACATGTAAATACATCAATATCTTAATATGCAGTATGTGTGTGTAGATACCAACACACTTGTATGAGATGTTCTGTCTCTTCCTGTCTTACAATTAGCCAATGTCTGATCTACTGGTGAGTGATATTGCTCTATCTCAATCCTTCTGTCTGTATATGTATCTGGTTGTGACCAATGCCTTTTGAGGTTCTCTTTTGAGTTCATATAAGGTTGTGAACTTTATATACAGTATGTACCTGAACGTGTATAGTTCCCAGGGCTTCAGCTGGTGCAAGGAGATATGCAAGTTGTCATACACGAAAGGCTTCCTCAGTGGAATCGCACCAAAAAGGAGAGAAGAGAGCCCTATTTTTCAAAAGTAGCGTTGACAAGTAAAAAGAAATTCAGTATAGTTAAGAGAACTACTGGGAACATGTTGTTTCTTTAACATGACTCTGTTGATACTGTAGGGATGCCAGCAGAGCCACACAGTGCTTGAATTGTGATTTCTTAGCACTGCTAAATACGGTTTTGGTTAAAATTACTTTTTTTGTATCAGGACAAGTAGATTCGGCCCCCGCTTTAGTCCTTGGACAAGTAGTTTTGTCCAAAATTTCCACACCCCTGCACTGTATGACCAGTTTTACAAATACTAAAGAAGACCGTGAGAGTAGGGATGAGGTTTTAGTTTGCCACTGCATTGAGTTCATGGTGAACTTTGCATTATTGCTATTCTCCCAAACATGGAACCTATGGACAAGTTCACCCAGGCACCAAAAGAAAACATCTTAATACTTTACTTGACCTGTGAACTCTGGTCAGGTGAAAAATTGTGGCCAATAGTGGGGCTTTAAAAATGTGTGAGCCCCCTCCCTATAAAAGTCAGTTGTCCCAGCATTCTTTTGTTGGTGTGTTGGAGTTAGTGACAGCTTTGTGAAGGAGAGGTATACAGTGCTATGTTCATGTGTTGCATATAGCCAGTGCTATATTACAATGAATTGCAGTGTGGTGGGCTGCAGAGAATGGAGGATGGAGTACACCCCTCTGTATTCACTGTACTGTTCAGTGGCGTAACCAGAGTTATGGGCGCCCGGGGAAGAATCCCCCTCCCCCCACATTATATAAAAATCCACTGGAACTGTACCCCCCACATGTTTTTATTTTAATTTTTTTTTTTAAATATTTGATTTTAAATTGTTTTTTTATAAACTTTTTATTTAAAAAAAAAGTTTTAATTTTTATTTTTTACTTTACTTTTAGGGGCTTCAGGGAAATATTAGGGGTCTAAACAGACCCCTGATATTTCCCTTTTTAAAATGGAAAAAGAGATTGAGAACACAAAGTCCTCAATCTCTTTTTCTGTGTCCCCTGTTATCAATGAACAGGAATCCTCTATGAGTGTTCCTGTTCATTGAGAATATAGTATGTTTACTATAACTACAACTATGAATGGACAGGAGGGGATATAGATCACTTCCTATTCATTCATAATTGAGGATACAGTAACCATACCATGTCCTCAATTATCTACAAACACTCAGTGATCACTGATCAGAGGAGACTTAGAGGAGTGGAGGGAACAGCCGTCCTACTCTACCAGTGAGCATATTGAAATCCCTAGGTCCGATCTGCAGGAAGAATCTTGGCACTTGGAATCTGGAATAATGCTTGCAAATGGCGAGCACTCATTGGTCAGCGTGGTCATCTGGCCATGCTGATCAATGAGAATTGCTTCTTGCTATAACCAGCAGTCAGAAGTATTATTCATTTTCTTTCTGCGACCTGATTGGTTCCTACCGATAATTGCTTTGATTTTCTATAAATCGATTCACACTGTACGTACCTTGTAGTCTTTTCCCAAACAGCCTAGGAGCCCCTAAACCTGAAGTATACATTATAATCTAATATGTAAATGAGTGTTACTATATGTTTGCTAATCCAAACATGTTCTGTCTTACAGCAACAAAACCACCACTGTATCGCGAGCATATAGCTGTACCTCTAGCTTTTACTGGAGTGCTTTGTCCCTTCCTGTTGGTATGTATCTTGTAACATGACAAATCCTGTCTTATGTGTTGGGAATCTCTAGAGTTATTTTTGGGATCCCCCAAATCAATATGAATGCCAATTCTTCCACTGAGACTGCAGGCATTGTGAATGAATAATTAAAGCATATGTAACCCCCAAAAAAGAAATTCTCTTATTTGCTCCCTTTTGGTTTGTTAAATATACCATTAAAAAGGGAAAAAACATATTTGTCTATCTTATCATTAATGCAGTGAATGTGTAAATGCCTGCACTCTCTGCAGTGTTATCCCAAGCAGTGTTATCAGCCCTGCCCAGTTCTCTTCTGTGAATTACAGAATACTTCCCACCTATGTAATTGGAAAGGTGGGGGATGTGCTGTAGTCTTAAAGGAGAACTATGGGTTTAAGTCTTTTCCCCATAGTTCTCCTTAGGGTAACGGGGGGACACAAACTAGCATCCTCCCGTCACCCTAGGCGCAGTATACCGCGAGCTGTAGCTCCCGCCTCCTTAAAAGCACAGAAACACACAAGGGATCCCGCACATCCCAATGGCAGCTGAGAAACCCCATGCGTCGCTGCACCAAATCGGTCAAGCAAAACAAACGACAAACGCACTCAACAATTTGTCACCAGTTATACAGTAAGGTGCACACGAAATGGGCTTTGAACAGTAAAACAGTAGGAAGGCATCATGGCACACTCACAAACCAGCATGTAAAACAACTTGTCTCACCACTAAGGATAATAACAGAGGTTTGGATACACGTCTTCTGCATCTTGGAGCACATGGGGGCAGAAGATTTCAAATTGGGTGCAGGTTTGTCAGGAGGAAGCCCCCATGTGCTCCAAGATGGAGACTCTCATAGTTTAGAGTTAGGACCGCACTATAAGAGGTGCCTTGGCGCGGCAGTGCGGCTTTCACATCCTCTGCAGGATGTGTATGGGGGTTTGGGTACTGCCCTGGGGGACAGGAATCAATGAAAAAAAACACTTTTAAAAAATACAGTTTTTTAAAGGAGCAGTGATTTTAACATCACTTAAAGGGAAACAATAAAAGTTAACAATTCTTTTAAATATCGTGCCTGGGGGGTCCCCTGAAACTGCCTGTAAAGTGGCACATTTGTGCAATGTATAGAATCTGCTGCAGCAAAACTGACATTTCTTAAGAAACAAAAAATTACTTTTTTTTTTTTTTAAAGCATGCCGTTCCCCCTCCCAAACAATACGAGATCCTTCAGGTCTGGTAGGAATTTTGTGAGGGCCAAATTTTAAAAAAAAGTGTGGGGTTCCCCCCAAAAGTCATACCCACAGCCCTATGGGGAAATAAAATGTGGGGTCTCCCCTAAAATTCCATATCAGAGCTTTGATCCGAGCATAGGCCTGGCAGGGCCGGAAAGGGGGGGAGCGAACGCCCCCCCCCTCCCTCCCATTCCAGACCACACCACATGCCCTCGGCACTGGGAGGGTGGCCCCTGGAAAAGCACCTTGTACCCGTGCCTCTTCCCCACAAGCCCTGGGGCGTTGGTTGTGGGGGTGCGGGCAGGGGGCTTATTCACATCAGGGTACCTTTTTAAAGGGGCACCCAGATGTCACCCCCCCCCCCTTGTGAATGAGAAAGTTCGTGACGAACCCCCGCCGCATAATGGCATTTTGACAGATGTCGGCAAAACATAAACAATTGGGCGGAGCTAGCAATGACAGCTAGCTCCGCCCAACTGTGTAGTTATACGTTGTCTGACAGGTGAGCCATGTTTGGGCAAAGTCTTGCACCTAACCTGTGGTCAGGTGTAAGCCTTAACCCAATTGGGGCTTCACATGGAGCATTGATTTGTGGGGCATTCAGTGGTCGAACACCCTTCTAGTTAGTGTGTTCGGCGAACACACTAATTAGCGTTGTTCGAGTCGAACTCACGTTTGACTCAAACATCCAGCCCAACACTAGCTATATATAGATATATATTATCCGTTACCTAAGGAGAACTATGGGGAAAAGCCTTAATCCTATAGTTCTCCTTTTAAGTAAAAGTACCAGACCACAGCTACAATCCCGATCTCCAATGGCTCACTCAGTAACGGATGCATACCAACCTAGTTTAAAGCCCAGCCTGGCGTGTTTTGTCACCTGTACTTTATCAAAGAGGACTGTAGAGGAAAGCGAGTTGATTCCATGAAGAGGAGATTATTAAGTGCCGCTAAACAAGTTATCTTTCTGACGCCATGCAATCCGGCCCAATAGGTGATGGAATTGGACTTGGATGTTTTCCCAATAAAAACATTTTATTGAAAAATATATTTTTGCATTTTTGTGTAAAACAGGGATTGAAAAACAGACATAAGGGGAAAAACATCATATTCCAACAGAATAAAGACAATTTAGACCAAAATTAATTGCTACCATATGTAGTACAAAGCAGCAGAAAAGAGGACATGCTCATTAAAAAAAACTGGGAACTACAGTGTCCATCACAATTATAAAACAGTAATACTGTATATGCAAAGTTTATGGTAAATCAATAAAATGTAATCTAGTTACTGGGGGTAAATATTAATTCATTTATGTTCTAAACAGAATGATATCGTTTCAAGTGTCCTCTGAATTTGTAAATATAATGAGCCATAGGCAGGCCCGGCGCTACCGCAAGGCAAGCCAGAGGATCCCGACATGCGCGGCACCTCTGGCAGTCGCCCCCGGCCAGCTAAATTAGGACCCCACCTGGAGCTCCTCCCACCGGACCAGCTCTGACTCGCCGCTGCTCTCCCACGCCGAAGGTAAGTGAAAAAAAAAAAACATAGCGCAAACGTATTTGCCCCAAAACCAATGCTGATAGGGAGCAGGCCCAGCGCTACAGGGGGTCGGGGAAGGGGGGGGCGCAAAAATGCACCTTGCCTGTGTAGGCAAGAATCCTAGCACCGGCCCTGGCCATAGGGATTGTGAAAGTCAAGGGAGATCCAGTTTTTAAAGATTTCCTTCCTAGCTACAAAGAACAAATATCTGAGGGTTATAAGTTCAGAAGGGGGAGATTATCATAATAGCCTGAGAGGCACGTCAGAGGATGCAGTTGCAAATCAGTAAGGAACAATGAGGATAGTTTCTGCATTACTTCTCAGTAATGTTTAAGTTTAGAGCAGCGCCATAGTATATAGTTGCCCATGTAAAGGTGACATCTGGGATACTAAGGATATGATCTTTTATCAGGATTAGGTAAGTTCTGCACACCACAAAAGTTGAGAAAAGCTTTGGGGGTGATTTAAGGAAGTTCTGGTGACCTCTTCAACTATAGTGGACCAGTGGTTTTCAAACTGGTCCCCAACATCAATGAAGTATTTTATGGGCCTTATTATTCTCCTTGCAGCCAGTTCATAACCCGTCCAATCCAGCAAACCTTTACTGACTTGTAAAGGGGGTAGTGAGCTATATTATCACCCATGGTAGATCTAAGCTCCACTCAGGTGATCATTTTATCTATATAGTATTTCCAAAGTGGGAGCTGACTGATATTGAATACATTAACCACCCTCTAATCTAGTTATACATAATCAGGTCCCTCACTGATTTAGTGTTTTCACTATAACCAAATATTTAATAATAAATAGTGCTGACAATTTTATTAAAGTGTATGTGTAGTCAGAAACTTTTTCTAGCTTTGGATAGACTGAGGAAGGATTAGAACTCCACTCTGGTTATTACTGCTATCTAGGCATTCTTACAGAGATTTCCCCTCACTTCCTGTCCTGCTACAAAGGTTTCACCAGACAGTGTACCAAACGTGAGGAGAAATCTGCAACAGGGACACTAAATATCAGTAAAAATGGGACAGGGGTTCTAGCCTTCCCCTTCAGGACCAGATGCAGACACTCCAGTCAGAATAGGTAGTGGTTAGTGATTTCATCTATAGCAGCCACCTTTTGAAGATGCTTTAGATGTGTTGCTGGTACTCTGATGCTCCCAGGACTTAAACAAATGATTCTGACTGTAGAATGTTCGACAGGCCACAGGTATAGAGTAGAGGTGCCTATGGGCGATGAAGGACATGGAGTGCTGGCTCTCCAGACAGGGCTACTGAATGGCAGGTCTGGGTCTAGTGCAGCCTGCAGAGGAAACAGTTACATAGCAAGAACAGAGTGGGTAGCTGACAAGGGTGTTTTCTGGGGACAGGAACTAGCAGCAGAGTATTCCAGGGACAGGCTGAGGTCATGACTGGAGGCAGCTAGAGTGTATTCCAGGGACAGGCTCAGGTCAGGACTGGAGGCAGCTAGAGAGCATTCCAGGGACAGGCTGAGGTCATGACTGGAGGCAGCTAGAGAGTATTCCAGGGACAGGCTGAAGTCAGAACTGGAGACAGACAGAGGGTATTCCAGGGACAGGCTAAGGTCATGACTGGAGGCAGCTAGAGTTTATTCCAGGGACAGGCTCAGGTCAGGACTGGAGGCAGCTAGAGAGCATTCCAGGGACAGGCTGAGGTCATGACTGGAGGCAGCTAGAGAGTATTCCAGGGACAGGCTGAAGTCAGAACTGGAGACAGACAGAGGGTATTCCAGGGACAGGCTAAGGTCATGACTGGAGGCAGCTAGAGTTTATTCCAGGGACAGGCTCAGGTCAGGACTGGAGGCAGACAGAGAGTATTCCAGGGACAGGCTGAGGTCATGACTGGAGGCAGCTGGAGTGTATTCCAGGGACAGGCTCAGGTCAGGACTGGAGGCAGACAGAGGGTATTCCAAGGACAGGCTGAGGTCAGGACTGGAGGCAGACAGAGGGTATTCCAAGGACAGGCTGAGGTCAGGACTGGAGGCAGATAGAGAGTATTCCAGTGACAGGTTAAGGTTAGTACTTGAAGCAGATAGAGCATTCCAGGGACAGGCTGAGGTCAGGCCTGGAGGCAGCTAGAGAGTATTCCAGGTACAGGCTGAGGTCAGGACTGATGGCAGATAGAGAGTATTCCAGTGGCAGGTTGAGGTTAGTACTTGAAGCAGATAGCGAGCATTCCAGGGACAGGCTGAGGTCAGGAGTGGCAGTAGTATTTCAGGGACAGGCTTAGGATAGGACTGGCAGCAGACTGAGGATTTCAGGGACAGGCTGAGGTCAGGACTGAATGCAGACAAGTATTACAGGGACAAGATACTGAGACATGAACAGGATGCAAGCTACCAGATACAAGGACAGAATATTCAGAGACTGAATACAGGCTTATGAAGACAGAAACAACACAAGTTCAGAGCTCTGGACTTGTGAGGCTTACATAGCCCCACTAGCCAATCTTAAAGCTGGGGGCGAGTTGCAAGGCTTGTTAGTCCACGGCTGAAGAAGTCTTGGAAAGTTGCAGTAGCAGCGAGCATCCACCAGGAGGAGTTGGGAGGCTGCGCAGGCACAGGAACATCAGACACGCTCTTAACACCCTCGCATTTTTATTTCTGTTTGTGCTGCTATTGGAGCTAAGCGGGGTTAGCTGGTGGATGTGCCTGTCACAACGGAGGACTAGGACCTTTCGTCCCGAGTAGTAGATATGGCATGAAGCTGAATCTTGAACCTCACCTTTTGCAACATAGCTGTCGATGAACAATAATTTGTCAGTTACCCAGATAGCAAGCACTTGAGCGGCAAGTTTGAAAATGACTTGCTAAACTATTGCAGACTTGCTAAGCGTCACAATTTTGTTGCACAATTACAGCAAGTCTGCATGGCAAGTCTCCAGATCAACGTACCATGTAAAAGTGCTGTACACTTGCTGAGCTCTTGCTAAGACCTGCAGGACTCTTGCTGTAAACTTGCCGAGCAAAGTTGCTACAAATTCAAAAAGTGTCACCTAGAACTTGTGCTGCGAGTGTTCTGCAAATCTAAACGGGCCAGGAATGTGTGCGGCAAGTTAACAAGAATTACAATTCAACCCGGCCACAAGTTTGTGACACGTTATCCTTGCTATCTGGGTAGTGGCCACCATCATTCTGGAATATTTAGGCTACTTTATGACTTCTAGATTAGGGCATTATGTGTAGGTGGTACCTGGGCATTTAGTTACTTTGGAGGTATTAATAAATCGCTCTCTTCTGTTAGTGCATACATTTGATATAATTATCCCATTTAGTGGGTGGAGGAATTAACGATATTTTAAAATAATTTTTAACCACTTGCTGACCGCAGTGTTACACCCCCTTCCTAGCCAGGCCATTTTTTAGTATTCAGCGCTGCGGTACTTTGACTGACATTTATTCCGTCATGCAACGCTGCACTGAAATGGATGTTTTACCATTTTTGGGGACAGATAGAGCTTTCTTTTGGTGGTATTTAACCACCACTGGGGGTTTTATTTTTTACTATATTCAGGAAAAATTACCAAACATTTTGGAAAATAAAACTGTTTCCCTACCTTAGGTTATGAAACATTTATTACTAACCAATTTTCTGGTAAAATATAAAAGACGGGGTTGTGTCGGGTAAATAGACATCAAACATGTCAAGCCTTAAAGGACATTTCCACCCTTGCGGGGGCATTTAAAAAAAACACATGCCAGCAATGTACACGGTGTGTAGATGATGGCGGCATATGCAGGTCCTGGATATAAACACAAAAACTTAATTTTTTTAGCTGTCCTCTCAGGCTCCACATGATTTTTTTAAATGGCTGCCAGACTTCTGTATACAATGCAGACAGTGGAAAAATAACGGATTTCTTTAGCAACATTCCTGGTGACCCCACACATCCTAGGTGACCCCGCACATCCTCGGTGACCCCGCACATCCTCGGTGACCCCACACATCCTTGGTGACCCCACACATCCTCGGTGACCCCACACATCCTCGGTGACCCCGCACATCCTAGGTGACCCCACACATCCTTGGTGACCCCACACATCCTTGGTGACCCCACACATCCTTGGTGACCCCACACATCCTTGGTGACACTGCACATCCTCGATGACCCCGCACATCTCTGTTGACCCCGCACATCCTTGGTGACTTCACACATCTCTGGTGACCCCACACATCCTCGGTGACCCCGCACATCCTCGGCGACCCCGCACATCCTCGGTGACCCCGCACATCCTTGGTGATCCCGCACATCCTTGGTGACTTCACACATCTCTGTTGACCCCGCACATCCTCGGTGACCACGCACATCCTCGGTGACCACGCACATCCTCGGCGACCCCGCACATCCTCGGTGACCCCGCACATCCTTGGTGATCCCGCACATCCTTGGTGACTTCACACATCTCTGTTGACACCACACATCCTTGGTGACCCCGCACATCCTCGGTGACCCCGCACATCTCTGGTGACTCCGCACATCCTCGGTGACCCCTGTGGAGAAAGGAGCACCGAGACAAGCCAGGACATGTCTGCTGCTTCTCTCCATTGTAGCCTCCCCAGAACAAAGGACACATGAGGGGAGGGGGTTAGTTGCTCAGCAACAGCCTGTGTACTCCCCCTTCCCTCCCCTCCCCTCTCAGGCCGGCTCCTCCCGGGACCTTTGTAAGTGTTGGTGGGAAGGCTGCATGCTCTCTTCCTCGCTGAATGGTTGAGTGGAGGCTGCGCTGAGGCTGGTCTCTGTCTGCGGATTCAAGGGATACAGACTTAACCCTTCCTGTTCTGCTCCACTGCTGCTGTGAGGCCTGCTGGGATCTGTTGTTTTACCCGTACTGGATGTACTCACACGGTGCCTTGTTACCTGGTGGATTACCTCTTGCTGCACCTCTGACCCCTGGACTACTAGCCTTGTGACTCTGGATCTACTCCTTCCTTGGCCCGTTGCCTACCTTCTGGGTGGACCCTCCCCGTGGCCTGCAACCCCCCAGGACCTAACCCCGGCCTTTGTACCTTGCTTTGTACACCTGAATTCCCCAATAAACACCCCGCACGCCGGGTTCCGTGTGATTTGCCTCTGTGTATTCTCTCTGCGCTCCTAGTTCGTCACAACCCCGCACATCCTCGGTGACCCCGCACATCCTTGGTGACTTCACACATCTCTGTTGACCCCACACATCCTTGGTGACCCCGCACATCCTCAGTGACCCCGCACATCCTTGGTGACTCCGCACATCTCTGGTGACCCCACACATCCTCGGTGACCCCACACATCCTCGGTGACCCCACACATCCTCTGTGACCCCACACATCCTCGGTGACTCCACACATCCTCTGTGACCCCACACATCCTCGGTGACCCCACACATCCTCGGTGACCCCGCACATCCTCGGTGACCCCGCACATCCTCGGTGACCCCGCACAGTGGGGGGGATCTATCAAAACTGGAGCAGACAAAATTTGGAGCAGATTTGCACTGCAGGCAATCAGCATCTCTCATTTTCAAAACTTACCTGAGCAAACTGAAGAGAAATGCTGATTGGTTGCTACTCCAGGTTCTGTCTGCTCCAGTTTTGTGTCTTTTTAATTTGTTTGTGTGTGTGTGTG
>NW_017307409.1:216789-248517 GCF_000935625.1 Nanorana parkeri | reverse complement strand
CCACACATCCTCTGTGACCCCACACATCCTCGGTGACTCCACACATCCTCTGTGACCCCACACATCCTCGGTGACCCCGCACATCCTCGGTGACCCCGCACATCCTCGGTGACCCCGCACATCCTCGGTGACCCCGCACAGTGGGGGGGATCTATCAAAACTGGAGCAGACAAAATTTGGAGCAGATTTGCACTGCAGGCAATCAGCATCTCTCATTTTCAAAACTTACCTGAGCAAACTGAAGAGAAATGCTGATTGGTTGCTACTCCAGGTTCTGTCTGCTCCAGTTTTGTGTCTTTTTAATTTGTTTGTGTGTGTGTGTGGGGGGGGGGCACGTTGAGGAACCTGGACTTGGCCAGCAGAGAGAGTAAATGTGACCCTGGGGAGGGAGAGATCTGAGAGAGACACACAGGACCAGGCACGGCGCTACCGCAAGGCAAGTCAGGCGGCCGCCTGAGGGTGCTGCAGGGTGAGGGCGGAAAAAACAGGGGATTTTGACAAGTACTTGTACTTAACATCGGGGCATTTTGACAAGTACAAGTACTTGTCAAAATGCCCTGTTTTTACTGGGGGTCGGGGAGGGGCGCAAAAATCCACCTTGCCTGTGTAGGCAGGAAACCTAGCACCGGCCCTGCACAGGACACAGAGGGAAGGTCTACAGAACACATGTGCAGGAGATTCTTCATAACACACAGACACAGAGTACAGTGACAGAGAGAAGTCTACAGACACAAGTGCAGGAGACACGCAGAGCCCTGAGGAGATGTGATGACTGCGCTCTGCTCTCTCCTCAGAGCTGTGTGTGCTGGTTCATGAGGAGGGGGAGGGGTCAGCACACTGAGCTCAGCAGAGCAGAGAGGAATCAGCTGATTTCAGTTTACGAAGAATAACCCTAACTCAATAGAGACGGATTGAAGATATTGTGGAGGGAATTTTGAATTTCTAGGACTCTGACCTGTGAAAGAGTCTATAAAATAAAGTATAAAAAACAGCCCTGTGACTCCTGACAATGCACACACATATACATCCCCCCTGCACCTCTACATTACCACACAAATCACTTACAAAGATGGAAATGTCCTTTAAAATTAGGAATGTTCAAGTACCGTACTCAGTACAAGTCAGGGGCGGACTGGGCCGGGGGGCAGGGTGGCAATTGCCCCCCAGGCCTCTCTGCTGCTTTTAAAAACGGCCGCTACCCGTGGCCGTCAGGGCCCGTCACCACCCCCCCTGGGGGGGGACGAAGACTACACAGTGCCATCTTACCTCTACAAACAGCGCTTTCGGGACTCCACAGCCCGGCCGGGACTCCAACACGAGGCAAGCCCCGCCTACCGATGACAGGACGCTGCAGATGACTCATCGCTCCGGAGTCACAGAGAGATCACTCTAGAGGCTCTGGGACATTTCCTGCTATTTGGAGATTTAGTCATTGAGTCATACCAATTATGAAGGGCCTGCTTGAGTTTTCAGGTTTGTCTTGACTTTTTAGTCAGTAGGAGTGACTCAAAAACTGCTGCTGCTCATTCAAAAAGGAAGTCTGTCTAAGCACAATGGACATACATGCTCTCTTCCTACAAAGGGTTTTTAGGGCGTTTCCCTTTTGACACAGAGTGTGAAGTATGTATTTTCCACTAAGGGGAGCCTCAGTTAGAAAATAGGCTGAACGGAAAGTTATGACATAAATAGAACACGGAAATTACCAGCAGTACAGACTGCATGACATGAGCCAATCTGCACTTTGTCTCAGTTTTCTTCTATCATTCACTATGCATCTCTATACCGTGTTATCCTCATCAGCTGCTGCATGCCAAGACTTTACCCTCTTCATGACCGAGGGCTTTTTTTTGTTTTTTGCACCCAAGTTATAATCCACATTTTAGGCCTGAAAGCTACTTCAAACCCCCCAGAGGCATCACAAAGGAGGTGCAGGGGGGCCGACCTGCACTGGGTGACACCATCAGAGGGGGTGATACCAAAATGACTGACAATCATTTTGGTGTCACCCCCCTCTGAAAAGTTGGGCCCGACACCTGCACGGGAGAGGAGGGAACTTAGTGGAATACCTTATCCCAATAGGTGAACATCCCCTCTTCTCTTTGCTGGTGTTCATCACCAAGAAGGCTGCTGGCAGCGAAGTGTACGTAACGTCATTACAGCGTGCGTACTGGCATCACATTTATATGTAATGACGTGCGCACCAGGTGACACCCAGTCTGGTGACGCTGCTGCAGTATTGGTCGGTCACATTAACCCCTTCGCGACCAGTGATGTACATGGTACGTCACTAGCAGTGGGCCTGTTTAAACAGACTCCCATTGGCTTTAGCTGCCAGGACTCTGTTTACATCTGTAAAGCCGGCGGCCGGCTTTACAATAGAAGTGATTCTGGCTACTCAGCTATCGCCAGATCGCTTCTACGGGCCAGTAAACTGCCTTCTTCCCCCCGACACCCCCACCATGTTTCCCGGGCTCAGCTGCCCCTCCTACGAGCCTGGGACTGGCATCTCTGGTGTCGGCGGGAGAAGAGCAGTGACCGTCCGTTTACCAATCTCATCCCCACACTATGGGACCGGGAGCGATGCAGATTACATCACTTCCGTTCCCTTAGCTGTCATTTCTGGGCTCCTGTATCTGAGCAATAAACACTTCAATAGCTTATTTAGAGTATAAAGGTGATGCTAGGTGTCTTTTGGACCCCCAGTATCACCTTAAAGAGGACCTGTCACTGCCAATATGCTATCACATGGGGGGCTTGTAAGTAAAAAAAATAACAGTTTTACAAATAATATTAAATTAAATAAATAATAAAATTAAAATAATGAAAACATTGTTTTTAAGTTCCCCGCCCCCACGAGCATGCGCGTCTTCACATAAACACGTGTCGGGTGAGCCTACGTAGGAAAACAATAAACGCGCTACACATGTTGGGTATCGCTGAACACGCCGGAGTGAGAGCAATAATTTTAGGGCCAATATTTATGCCTATCTCTAAACTGATGACCTGTGGGGGCTTTTAAAGTGTTGCCTATGGACTTTTTGGGGTCCTGAAAGTTGTCACAGTTTCACAGGCGCACACAATTTTTAACTTGGGCATGTTGGGTATCTATTTACTTGTTGTAACCTCATCCTTTATATTTTATTGAAAAATGGGTTACAGGACATATTAATGTTACAGTCAGGGTCAGATTTATTATCTCTGCTGCCCCAATGCCAGGCTCCTCAATACACCCCCCCTGTATGGAGGCTGCATACAAGTGATCTGGGCAACATCGCTGAAATCACTTGTACAAAACAAGTTGCGGCTTCCCTGCTGTACATTTAGGCCTGCTTGCCCAAAGCAGGGCTAAATGTAGAAAACAACTACCCACCAAGAACTGCATGTTCCAGGCGTTGGGAGATAGGAATTCCACACCCCTGCTGCCCCCCTACTCCCTGCTGCCCCAAGGCCGGGCTTCGGTTAGCCTTGTGGGAAATCCGGCCCTGGTTACAGTTATAGTTAATATTACAGAAATTTGAGGGCTTCCAGGGCTTACTTGTATTGTCAATGCCTGGCTGACTCTGCCTTTAAAGGAGAACTATGAGGTTAGTGCTTTTCACTCATCCTCGTAGTTCTAGCCGACCTGTGACAATGAGACTGTCACAGGTTGGCTCAGTAGATCGGGAAGTGAGCGAACACATACCGGCGTTCGCTCACTTCTCGATCTTGTCACAGCTCTCTGCCGTGACAGGGGAGGGGCTGGATTCCCCCCTCCCCGCTCCGATCCTCCAGTGCTGACTGGCGGAACGGATGGTGGAGGGGGCGGGAAAAGCTGGCTCTGCCTCTAGTTAGGCAGAGCCAGCTGTCAGTCACGCAGCTGGACGGATCCAGACACAATTGTCGGGATCCGTTTCAGCTGCGGCGTCTCAGTATACCGCGAGCTGTAGCTCGCGGTATACTGAGCTTAGGGTGACGGGAGGACGCTAGTTTGTGTCCTCCCGTTACCCTTAGGAAAACTATGGGGAAAAGCCCTAACCCCATAGTTCTCCTTTAATAATTTAAATCACTGACCCAGAATAAGCATGCAGCAAGTGGATCAGCATGACAGCCAGGTAACAAGCATTTTCAGATAAAGAGGTCAGCAATTGCAGTCTTCTTGTTCTCCCCATACAGGTTTTTTCTAGGGTAGGACATTGCTCTCTCCTCCTAGAGCTTTCCTACAAAAAAATATCAGCAGCAGCAAAAATCTTTTATGGCATTGTCAGAATGTTCACTCTGATCAAATAAACAGTTTTGTATTTATGAAAACAAGCAAGGATCTGTAATTAAGGAGATTCACAACCTATTTTCAAAAATCAACTAATAACTCGAGTTCTTTATTTGCGTTAACTTGAAGACGAGATTAAAACAATAATGTGCAAAAATAACTATATTTATTAACTAAAAATCAGTGCAAAATAATCAAAATTTTAACTGGTGACCATAAGGAATAATAATTTTGATCAACAAGATAATAATAATAAATAAAACCACAGGGTATTACTTTAAATATTAATGAAACAAAACTATGTATCTTGGAATGTAACTAGTAGCTTCTCAGTAGCTAAACAGAATGTGACAAAATAATGTGCAGATTCAACACATGACCTCTCCCAGCCAAACAGATGTTCAAAAGCTCAAATTTCTACATGAACTAACTCATAATTCTATGCACAGGACTGGCTGTCAGCCAAGAATCTATTTGAGGTAAAGATAAACTTCCACTATGTTATTTTCTTTTTACGTATATACCACAGCTAGACCATCGACTAGAAACTGAAATCATCTTCGTGGAGATTCTATAAATATTTCTCCCAAGATTGAAAGGAAGACAATTTTCTACTGCAGTGTTAGGCCCCATTCACACCTAGGCGTATTGTAATATGCGTTTTTTTAACCGCGATTCGCGGTAAAAAAGTCGCGCGACCGTCGCGCGATTCCAAAGGCTACTTGGCTGTATCCCAATGGAAAACGCCCTACAAAACGGCCCAAAGTAGTCCGGGGACCTTTTCAGGCGTGGGCCGTTTTGTAGGGCGTTAGGGACGGGCGGAAATACGCCAAGGTGGGAACGAGGGCATTGACTACAATGCTATTTATTTTTTTGACCGTTTTGTAGCGCGTTCGTTGAGCGTAGGACGCGCTACAAAACGGTCAGGTGTGAACCGGGCCTTAGAAATATATTTTTTATGTCCTATTCTTTTTCTTGTAGCATAGGGTGGAAGAAGTTTAAAAGAGGAAATTGCTTCCGTTCTTGCATAAAATAAAAACATTTGTTTTCATTTCAAAGTTGCAAATGATTACAAGATATGGTATATCTTACAGAATGAATCTATAAGATGTTTGATGATTACAAGATATTGTATATCTTACAGCAGCAGTCTATAAGATGCTTAAGAAACGTGTCTTTAGTTTGTAAGTAAAAAATAGTTCTTAACAATGGTCTCTGCGTCTTCAGAGAGTCAAAGTGGGTGAGTGTGTGTGTGGGTGTATTTTAAGCATGCAGCAAGTGGATCAGCATGACAGCCAGGTAACAAGCATTTTCAGATAAAGAGGTCAGCAATTGCAGTCTTCTTGTTCTCCCCATACAGGTTTTTTCTAGGGTAGGACATTGCTCTCTCCTCCTAGAGCTTTCCTACAAAAAAATATCAGCAGCAGCAAAAATCTTTTATGGCATTGTCAGAATGTTCACTCTGATCAAATAAACAGTTTTGTATTTATGAAAACAAGCAAGGATCTGTAATTAAGGAGATTCACAACCTATTTTCAAAAATCAACTAATAACTCGAGTTCTTTATTTGCGTTAACTTGAAGACGAGATTAAAACAATAATGTGCAAAAATAACTATATTTATTAACTAAAAATCAGTGCAAAATAATCAAAATTTTAACTGGTGACCATAAGGAATAATAATTTTGATCAACAAGATAATAATAATAAATAAAACCACAGGGTATTACTTTAAATATTAATGAAACAAAACTATGTATCTTGGAATGTAACTAGTAGCTTCTCAGTAGCTAAACAGAATGTGACAAAATAATGTGCAGATTCAACACATGACCTCTCCCAGCCAAACAGATGTTCAAAAGCTCAAATTTCTACATGAACTAACTCATAATTCTATGCACAGGACTGGCTGTCAGCCAAGAATCTATTTGAGGTAAAGATAAACTTCCACTATGTTATTTTCTTTTTACGTATATACCACAGCTAGACCATCGACTAGAAACTGAAATCATCTTCGTGGAGATTCTATAAATATTTCTCCCAAGATTGAAAGGAAGACAATTTTCTACTGCAGTGTTAGGCCCCATTCACACCTAGGCGTATTGTAATATGCGCGTCTGTCGCGCGACCGTCACGCGTTTTTTTAACCGCGATTCGCGGTAAAAAAGTCGCGCGACCGTCGCGCGATTCCAAAGGCTACTTGGCTGTATCCCAATGGAAAACGCCCTACAAAACGGCCCAAAGTAGTCCGGGGACCTTTTCAGGCGTGGGCCGTTTTGTAGGGCGTTAGGGACGGGCGGAAATACGCCAAGGTGGGAACGAGGGCATTGACTACAATGCTATTTATTTTTTTGACCGTTTTGTAGCGCGTTCGTTGAGCGTAGGACGCGCTACAAAACGGTCAGGTGTGAACCGGGCCTTAGAAATATATTTTTTATGTCCTATTCTTTTTCTTGTAGCATAGGGTGGAAGAAGTTTAAAAGAGGAAATTGCTTCCGTTCTTGCATAAAATAAAAACATTTGTTTTCATTTCAAAGTTGCAAATGATTACAAGATATGGTATATCTTACAGAATGAATCTATAAGATGTTTGATGATTACAAGATATTGTATATCTTACAGCAGCAGTCTATAAGATGCTTAAGAAACGTGTCTTTAGTTTGTAAGTAAAAAATAGTTCTTAACAATGGTCTCTGCGTCTTCAGAGAGTCAAAGTGGGTGAGTGTGTGTGTGGGTGTATTTGTGTGTGTGTGGGTGTGTTTGTGTGTGTGGGTGTGTTTGTGTGTGTGAATGTGTATGTGTACCTTGAAGGACCATCACTCGTCCTTATATTCAAGTTCTTACTTTAAAATAACCTATGGGATGTTTACCTTCAAAGTCATTCACATTAGCATGAGGGAGTTCCATTCTCTTTATGCTGACTCATGTATTCCTTTAACTACTCTTCAATCCTTGAATCCCATTTTGGGCATACCTAACAACTGTTTAAATTATACTTAGGGTCTGCCTGACAGGCTTACTGATTGATTTTCAAACTTGGATAGATTAAAATATAGAAAATCAATCATCATCTGGGTTTACATACATACATATTTCCCTATATGGTTTTAACATGCAGATACAAATTTTACTTCAATTCAATTTTGATGCTAACAATTACCAAATGGTTTAGTTCGATATATATGGCTAGTCAATTGCCTACAGATAAAGAGAAATGTATCCTTTACCAAAAATTGAAAATTATTTTGTCTAAGAGATGTCAGCTTTGTGACAGTGTAGGAACAAGAGATGTTCAGGTCCTCTTTGGTTAAGTTCCCCCTGGCAGCCTGTCCATCAGCTTCAGATCTCTCTTTTCGGTGTCTGTATACATCCTCCTGCATATTCTTTCCTTTTTTTTCCAGTCTTTCCTCTCTTTCCACGTCTTTACTTTCTCCTAACTTTTATCACCCAAAAATGTGAGAGGAGATACACTATATTACCAAAATTATTGGGACGCCTGCCTTTACACGCTTGTGAACTTTAATGGCATCCCAGTATTAGTTCAGTATTGGGTTGGCCCACCCTTTGCCGCTATAACAGCTTCAACTCTTCTGGGAAGGCGTCCACAAGGTTTAGGAGTGTGTCTATGGTAATGTTGAACCATTTGTGAGGTCAGGTACTGATGTTGGAGGAGAAGGCTGGGCTCACAGTCTCCGCTCTAATTCCCAAAGGTGTTCTATCAGGTCAGGACTCTGTGCAGGCCAGTCATGTTCCTCCACCCCCAAACTCACTTATCCATGTCTTTATGGACCTTGGTTTGTGCACGGGTGTGCAGTCATGTTGGAACAGGAAGGGGCCATCGCCAAACTGTTCCCACAAATTTGGGAGCATGAAATTGTCCAAAATGTCTTGGTATGCTGATGCCTTATGAGTTCTCTTCACTGAAACAAAGGGGCCAAGCGCAACCCCTGAAAAACAACCCCACACCATAATCCCCCCTCCACCAAACTTTACACTTGGTACAATGCAGTCAGGCAAATACCATTCTCCTGGCAACCGCCAAACCCAGACACGTCCATCGGATTGCCAGACAGAGAAGCGTGATTCCTCACTCCAGAGAACACGTCTCCACTTCTCTAGAGTCCAGTGGTGGCGTGCTGTACACCACTGCATCCGACGCTTTGCATTGCACTTGGTGATGTAAGGCTTGGATGCAGCTGCTCGGCCATGGAAACCCATTCCATGAAGCTCTCTACGCACTGTTGTTGTGCCAATCTGAAGGCCACACGAAGTTTGGAGGTTTGTAGCTATTGACTCTGCAGGCAGTTGGCGACTTCTGTGCACAGTGCGCTTCAGCATGCGCTGACCCCGCTCTGTCATTTTATGTGGCCTACCGTGGCATATCCATCAATCTCAGTCTAACACAGTCTGGTACCATGGTCAGTCCTTATCTTGTGGTTGTTGTCTGGTACCCCCACAATTTACAACCTGAGAATGTTTGTGGTAAGGCTCTAAGAATTGCTGATGTTAGAGTCTTCGTCCAGAAACCATGAACTCAAATTCTCCTCATACACTGATAGAATAGACAGAACAAAGGTCCAGGATGTCCATCTTACATTATATAGAATAATATGTATAGGCCTTATAGTTTAATTCCTTTTAGCCCCAAATACTTCTGACAGCATTTGCATTTTCTCATCTGTATGCACTGTGATTCCTTATGACTACAGTGTTTGGTTATGATACTGTTTTGGGTGCTTACAGCTTCATTATACACTGAGAAACATACAGACCTTGCTAAAACCTTCTGTGACATTTCACCATTGTGGTTTCAGCAGATGTGGGATGTGACCGCATAGAGATTAACTTAGAACAAATGTCAGCTAGTAGTTTGACATTGTTTTCTGTAAAAACAGTCTGAATGTTTGACAATGTATGTTCAGTTTTGTTCTGTTGTACAATAATGGGTAGGAACAAAAAATACCTAACATAGAATCTCCCTCTGTGTCTATTACTTTCTGATAGCCAGCATCCACCTCTGTCAGAATACATAAACAGTGATTGCTGACATGTTGCAGTCACTGTTCGAGTGACAATTTTCAGCCCAGCTCCCACTGTAAGAATTTCCAAATCTAATTCAATATACAGATGTAGCATTTGCTGTTTCACATAATACTGTAGAAAACTTTAAGTGCTTCAAACAATGTAACAAAATATATTAATTCAAACAAGGTGCCAGAATGATGTTCTTAAAATAGATGATAGTAGATGATTTAGTCACAAAACTACAATACATATAATAGTCCACTTGTGATGAGTACCATGCAATATAAAGTGAATTATGCACCCAACACTAGGGTGAATGTAATTAGCAAGTGAATAAACAATTCCTTTGTGTTCCTTCTGATTTTCACTTACAATCCCAATAGAATAACTCTCACCTCTCCATGCGACCTTACGTTATAAAGGTCTAGAAACGCCACTTCCCTTTTCAATCCCACGCAGGAAGACACCCGATGTTTTAACAGTGGGAAATGTCCTCTTTTCCCTCCACTGTAAGGATGATGTTCTCCATGGTGGAATGTGTGACCGCCAATAGGTGAAGCATTCCAGCGCTTCCCCAGCTGTTCCAGGGCAGAACGGCTTCGCAAATCGCATGTGCAGGAGAAGCAATCTGCCCTGAAACAGCTGATCGGTCCTGAAATGTCACTTCTATCCGACTGCGATCTCACATTTCACCGCACTCACAGAGTCGCATAGAAGTGACATTTCAGGACCGATCAGCTGTTCCAGGGCAGATCGGTTCTCCTGCACATGCGATTTGCGATGCCGACCTGCCCTGGAACAGCGGAGAAAGCGTTGGAATGCTTCACCTATTCCACCGCCGAAAACTGGGCGAGATTACGTTTAAATGTGTGACCACGTCACTGGTCACACATTCTAACGTAGTCTCAAACTGTGATAGAACAGAGGCCTGTCTGTAATCATTTAAACAGAAAAATTGATTATAATAGGGAACATTACAGTGTAATATATATATTCCCCATTATAATCCACATGTCTAATTACTCATCCTTCCAGGAGCCATGTGTCGTTGTGTGCACTGCAGGAGGCGGGGCGTGTGACACACACATGTCTCGTGTGACTCACCTTCCCTCCCGCCGCCTGTTACTATGGACGCGGCCGGGAGGTGAGTCACAGGACCCGCCCCCTCACTGGGAAGCCCGTCGGCAGTGCAGGGCCTGGTGTCCTAACACCGGGACCCTGCACTGCCCCATATTGCAGGACCGAACCCCACTGAGGCTGTGGGGGTGCCCTGGACCAGACCCTACTGGGCCCCCCCACAGCTTCAGGCCCCGATGCGGCGGCACCGCCCGCATCGGCGCTAGTTCCGCCACTGCTCCAGTGGTAAAAACGCTCCCACTCCATATTACCGAATTTTAGCAAATGGGGACAAAAGCAGGACACTCCATATTGTGCTCCGTAAAATCATTTCAAGTTTAATATGATAAAACATACTCACAAACATAAATGATAAAAAAGCATCCAAAGAGATTAAAACTCTCCTAGTACATATTGAAACGCTGCCATCTTTCGGTTTACTCCTTAGGGAGGGAAACGTAAAGACGGCAGCATTGATCATCTTTTTCTTTCCAGTAGTTTTCAGGAGTCCCTCCAGCGCTGGTGCCGGTCTCTGATCCAGCACTGACTCCACTCTCTTCCTAGCACTTCCTATACCACAGAGTCTGTGCGGGTGCTCTCTGCTACATTAACTTCTCTTGAGAGTCTCCTCGTCTCCCGGCTGAAAGATTTGTACTGCGCATGCGCCCGCCCCATGATCCTTTGCGGCCGCCAGAGAATCTTCAGACCTTCGGACGGGAGCGTGCGGCAGAGACACAGGTAAGTTTTAACCCTTTTTAAACTTTGTAAAAAATGTTTTTGCGTATACAGTATCTGCTGCTTGCTAGCAGTAGATATATGCAAACACATACAAGGCTTTAATTGTCTGAAGCACTCTGTTCCGGAAAGCTGCACCATAACAAATGTTCAGCATTTCCTTTCTTGCTTCCACATTTCACCCTATCAGGGATCCTTCAAAGCCTGGGTCGTGTATCATTGTCCAGCAATCACAATGTCCCACAATGATCCTAGCATGAGAATGTAAAGATAATTGGCAGGTGTATGGAAGGCATACGACCGTCTCTACTGTATGACCGCACGTCTTTTGTCTAACGAGCATGTTTTAAAACCGGTTTGTGGAATGCTTGTAAGACAAATGCCGAACGGGCCGGTGTGCGCAAGCGCACACTGCCCGTTCAGCATTGCAGTTATCAGAAGCCCGCCCCTCAGCAGAGCGGGCTTTCGATGATCGCAAGTACAATCTGCCTGTCCAAGATGGGCAGATCGTACGTACATTTTTAATTAGCTTACAACCATTGTAAGGTGTATGGGCACCTTTAGACCTACTACTCTGCAATCACCAAAGCTCATTTTCTTTCTGATTAGAGAGCTCTAGCTCTCTATCGAAAGATCCCTGATTATGATTTGCATATGTTAACAGCTTGCTTAAATCCGTGGAACTTCCACAATTCTCCTCTCTTGATGGGGAGCTGCTTGAGAGGGACTTCTCGGAGGAGGAGATTGTCCAAGCCATTAGTTCTTTCCCAAATAATAAATCTCCTGGTCCTGACGGTCACCCAGTTGAATAGTATAAAAAGTATGTGGAGGAATTTACACCCAAACTCCTTAGTTTAAATTCCAATTGTTTTCAGTTGGGTACTCTACCTTCATCTATGTGTGAAGCTCATGTGGTTTTGATTAGCAAACCAAATAAGGATCCTTTGAAATGTGCTTCTTATAGGCCCATTTCTCTATTTAAAATGGGTCTCAAGATCCTGGCTAAGATGCTTGCAATTAGACTCGTCAAGGTCCTAGGCTCTGTGGTGTCCTTGGATCAGAGCGGATTTATCCCTCACAAGTCTACGGATATTAATCTTAGGAGGATTTATACTCATATCCTTGAACGAGTCAGGTACTTCGGCGACTTACCATGATCTTCACGTTCTTATGCTGGGATCATTGTGATTGCTGGGCAGTGATGCACGACCCAGGCTTTGAAGGATCCCTGATAGAGGGAATTGTGAAAGCAACAAAGCAAACGCTGAGCATTGCTGTGGCGCAGTGTTCTGGCACACAGTGCTTCAGATAACTACATTTATCTTGATGTGTTGAACCTCTTCTTTCCACTTCACCTCATTCACTAAAAGAACAATCACAAGTAACATCTCTCCACTCCTTTAGTAAATCAACCTCTGTTGTGTTGAAGTTGAGAACACCTCTTGAACTAGTGTTGCAGAGACTGGGAGCTCTATTAGCTCTGAAGTAGTAAGTCTATTAACCCCTTCATGACTGAGCTAGTTTTCAGTTTCTGTTCATAAATGACTGACACACTTTTAAAATTTTTGCTGTGTGATTCTTCCACAGCAGTAATATACTTTCTTACTAAATGTACCCACACATATTATATATAGTTTTTTAGAGGACAGATAGGGCTATATAATTATATCACATATGTGTACTTAACGCCTCACTTAGTTTGAATAAAATATAAAAAAATGAGGAAGAAAACTAGAAGAAAACACTTTTTTTCACAAGTTATGATTATTATTATTCCTTTTTTTTTAAATTTGTTATAATAATTATAGTATAAAAAATATATTTATATATCATTTTTATTTTCCTAATTTTGTTTTACACTGTATTTTATTTTTACACAGTTTATATCAAGCAGTCACTATGACTGCTTTAAAAAATAACTTTTAATTTTTATTTTTTTTGGCTATTATTAGGCTGCTCCAAACTTAGGAACAGCTAATAATAACCTTAGAGACTGATCCTGACAGAATGTCAGATTCAGATCTCACTAAAAGGTCTTTGATCGGCCCAGACGATCAGAAGTGATACATTTCACTCAAAGAGATACATTGTATCTCTTTGGTGAAATGCATCATAAACATCGGGCTATCGAGCTATCAAAACGAATAGCAGAGAGGTGACTCACTCTGCTACCTCTCTGCTATTTTCAGCTGTCAAATACGGGATCGCTATTTAGCGGTCCCGTATTTGAATGTAACGGCTTCATTCTTTCATTAATGAAAGAAAGAAGCTTTTACAAAAGCTTAACTATTTCATTAATCAATGCCTCAGTACTGAGGCATTCCTTAATGACTGGTAACTGCTGAGAATCAGCTGTTACCGGCATTACAAAGCCTGATATAACTCGTCACGTACAGTGTATGTGGCCAGTCATATAGGCACTTCGTGACGGGACATACAGTGTACGTCTCCCGTCACGAAGGGGTTAAAGACAAAAAAAGTGGCATTTTTATTTTGTAGATGATTGCTACATTTGTTTGGCAGTTTGTGTGAAATTGTCAGATTGAATTGAAAACTCGGAGGCAATCAGTAGATTAATTTACCGTATTTGCCGGCGTATAAGACGAGGTTTTAGACTTAAAAACATCCCCCGAAAATCGGGGGTCTTCTTATACGCCGGGTTTGGTTGTGCGGTAATACTGTATGTACGGTAGCTTTGGCTACATATAGTATACCGCGCTGAGCAAATCACGGCAGGCTTTGTATTAATGAATACAAAGCCTGTATTAATGAATACAAAGCCTGCCGTGATTGACTCACCGCGGTATACTGTATGTAGCCGAAGCTACCGTACATATAGTATTACCACACATCCAGTGGGCTGGCAGATTAGCCTCCCTGGCGGTCTGATGATTTAATTTTTATTTTTTCGTTTTTTGTTCTATTTTTTTTTTACTTTTAAAATTGCCGCCGGTTCCGCCCCCCTGCGACGCGGACGCTCGCAAGTGACGGAACGCAGAAGACACAGCTGGGATCGTGGACAAGGTAAGAGACTGTAATCCCGAGTGTGGCTCGGGGTTACCGCTTATGGTACTGAAAATGAACCCCAAGCCACACTCGGGAATACCGCCATGGATGTTAGTGGGTGCATTTAAACATTATTTTGGGGCTATACTTGTCTTATATGACGAGTATAGCCCTAAACCTATGTTTTAACAGAAAAAGTAGGGGGTCGTCTTATACGCCGAGTCACATTATACCGCGGCAAATACACTATTTATTACAGGGATTAATATAGCATTGGCAATTTACACAGCGCAAATTCACATCCGTCCCTGCCGTCAAAGAGCTTACAATTTGAGGTGCCTATTGCACACACATACAAGGCCAATTAACCTTCCAGCATGTCTTTGGAGTGTGGGAGAAAACGGAAGTATCCGGAGGAAACCCATGCAAGCACAGGGAGAACATGCAAACTTCTTACAGATAGTGTCCTGACTGAGAGATTCAAGACCGGGAATCCCAAAGCAGAAGTGCAAACTACTAAACCAACTGTGCTGCCTTTGCTAGTCCTGAACTCATAAACCGCACTCGTGAAACACAAACATTCTAATTCCTGTTGGCCAATAAACATTAAAGCAGCCTGCCTTAACACAGCTTTATTGTAGTATGCATGAAGGGCAGAACTCTGTGATTGCTCAACTGTTGTGAGATCAGAATGTGGCTACATGCTTAGCCTTCATTTGCCTGCCCATAGCGTAGGAGGAGCATCATGTGTTGAAATCTTAGTACCGTCACACGCAAAGCTATTCAGACATCTAATTTCTCTTTCTGTTTCCTATGCTCTTCTTTCATCTCTGTGTAAGATATCACTGACTTTGTGTTCTTATGACTTTGAGGGCTTTTGATTAGAGAACGTAATCATTTATTACTATAGTTTGAATGTGTAAGTCCCCATTCACAACGCAGGCATTTGCCACGTGTATTTGTCAGCACTGAAAAGCTCAACACAAGCCTGTACCTGAAGAAAAGTACATGAGGTTTTTTTGGGCAGATCTGCACAATTTGCCCTTTTTTCCTATTGGGTCTATGGGCACAAATCGCACTGATCTGCCCCAAAAAAGTTAATGTACTTTTTTTTCCAGCGCCAGGTGTTTTTCTACACACGACGCTATGCTGAGGTGTGAACAGGTAGCTAATGGGAGTCCTGGGTTTCTCTTAGATACTCATTAGACAGGTTTCCCTATTAGGTTAGCTGCTAATGTAAAATAGGGGTATGGAATTGTCTTATAACTAGAGCACAATTTAGGTCTAATTTAATGCATATTATCACTTTAGTCAAATACATTTTTGAGAGATGTTGATATGCAGGGCTATTTACAAGAGGGAGAAGAGTTTGGAGAAGGCAGTAGAAGCGAACAACCTAGGACAACATAGCTGAACTGGAAAGTGAGCTCAATTCTCCTCCCTTCTCCAAACTCTTCACCCTTTTCTGAATAGAGCTGATAGTGTTGATTATCAAATTAAAAGTAGACTTAAGTTAAAGCCCATATGAAGGCTGCCATTGCTGACCTCCTCCTGATAATGCAACAACCTTTTAACATTTAAATTTTGTACACTGCATATACAATCAGACCCACCTGCCCCCTGTTAGAAGTGAACAAGCCCAGGTAACCAGGAAAGCAGTAGAACACATCTTCTTAATTGATTAGGTCTCACCGCCATTTTGTATTAAACTATGTCTCTGCTTAACAATTTGATTTCTTGTACACAACACAAGTGCTGAAGGTGATAACCACTGAGCAGACCACAGACTGTAAAAAAGCCTCTTCCGCACAATGGTGATATTCAGTTCTATTAGGAGATCCTGGTTTCGTTAAAGTTACACTCATACAATGAATAAAATTGTTACATCAGGCAGCCCTAATTTGATGCCTCAGGAAAGGATGGGAAGAACCTTTGGGAAGCGAAGCCTTTGTATTCTAGGTGGTGACTCAGACCTGGTGTTGCTTTCTCTCACTGAATGTGTGGCGATTCCTCTTATCAGATAGCAGTATATGAACAGACCGCACTATCCAGAGAATTCCAATACTGCAGACTTTATTGAAATTCACAGCAAATCCAGTATATCAGTGAATAAAGTGTATAAAGCAACAAATGCCAGAACTGCACAACCCCAACCAACTACAACCTCTCACATGTTTCACCCGTAAACCAAACTAACTTGCGCTAATGGAAATAGTAATAGATTAAAATGGATTAAAATATTGATATGACCCCAGAGCTAAAAATGTATAATAATTCTAAAACCAAAGGGAAAGAAAAAAGCTGCTGAACTCAGGCTAAAAAAGCCCCCAGACTAATGGTGTAACGAAGTGTACAGCGCTAATTGCCCTTCAAGAAATTCGATGACGGCAAGGATGAGAATAATATCACCTCCGTGTCAAGCAATCATGAAAAAGTGTATATATATTATAAATATTGTGTAAACTTAAAATGTGTTAAAAAATGTATCAACAAGTGTCATAAAAGCGTCTCATAAATACAATAAGAAGTCTTCAAAAAACATGTGTCATATTTGTGAAAAAATAAAATTATCACATTATAAAACAGTCTGTGTTGTTTTCCTTTCGAAAATTAATAGAAATATGCACTTATAATCTTTTAAAAATGCACTTAAAGTTTTTAAACTTCAGATCTTCAAAGCAAGAAGCCAAAAAATGAAAATAAAAATAAAAAAAAATAAAAAGAAATGTTCAATATTGTGAACAGGCAGATCCCCTATAGGGAATGCACTCACCAGATCCCTGATGATCGAAAGCCTTTATTCTTATCCAGTGGAGACCGAAGATGTATGTCCTCTTCTCCCGTTTGGTGAAAGCCTCAGGCTACAGAACACGCTTGTTTCTCCGAGATGAGGGGATTACACTATTTAATGTTAGGTCTCCTCTATTGGGTATCCATCCGGACAAAGAACACGAGAGATGCGCTCATATCGTAGTGAGTTCAACTTTAATAGGTCCAAATAATAAATACAAACAAGCGCTACATAAATTCCATAAAAGTCCACGTGGAAAGCCGGCTAGTCACTCAATCTGAGTGCAAAAAAGACTGGAACACTGACGTAAAGGTAGGCCCATCCCCGACGCGTTTCATCACATGGACGTTCTCAAGGGATGACAGCTGTCATCCCTTGAGAACCTCATACCAGCATACTGAGTTCATCAGTATGCTGCTTCTAATTGACTGACCAGTCAGAATTTGGAGGAGGAACAAGACCTGATTGGGAGCCAAACATAGGATACCGTCAGACCCTGGGGAGGTCAAGACAGAGGATAAGACGGTGAAACGGCTGCTCTGTTCCCGGTGTTATATATGGCTTATTAACATCCTAAGTCTGGTGAGTGCACACCCGAGAGGGGATTTCAGTTTATTTATCACACTGCGGGAATACCACTATTTGGACTCATATTGGATTGTGATTTCTTCAAGACAACGGAGCTTCATGCTTCATTCATTCACTTTTTGCTTCATTTTCTAAGTTCATTTGATTTCTTCACTTTAGAATTTCAGACGTTTTTTTTAAACTATCTAATATATACATTTTTTTTTTACATCTTTTTTGAGATTTTGCTGGTGATATTTTTCACTTCATTATTTCACTGGAGGTTATTGAGTGTTGACATTTTTTCACTCCATCAGTTCACCAGATGATACACTGTATATAATTTACCTGTTTGAACTGTATCCTAATATATTGTATTGTTTTGTGCACAAGTTTTTTCCCCTCTGTTAGAGGTTTAAATAGATACTGTATAGTCAATTTATGATATATACATTAGTCACAGGTTGTACAAAACTGTCTTTCACACAGAGATTGATTTTTAGATACTTTATTACAAACATGAATTTTGACACTTCATTTCACATTTACAATCCATCACTATTTGGGTGGAATACTGTGAGGCCTTTAGCGCTACACCGTGGATCAATTAACCTTTAGGCATACTGCCTTAGTTTAGCAGCTTCTGGCCAGTCCGGTTTTTCTTGTTTTTTCTTTTCCTCCATAAGCGCAGGTTTTTGTTTTTCAACTCAGATGACTGTTTGATGACAAACTGTTTGAGATTAACTCCATTACAAAGACTAGAAGCCACCACCTAAAATTGGTGGAGAAAAAATTCCAGCACAATGGGCGAAGAGGGTTCTTTACAGTAAGAGCGGTTAAGGTCTGGAACTCACTGCCATCGGAAGTGATTTCAGCCAAGAGTGTAGATTTGTTCAAGAAACGTTTGGACAATTTCTTGAGGGACCGTAATATCCAGGGATACCAGTATCCCTAAGAATGAGATGATGCGTGGACCTATATGGGTTGGACTTGATGGACGTATGTCTTTATTCAACCCCAAATACTATGTAACTATGAATAAAGTGTTCAATTATTGTGACTGTAGTTCATTTTAATACTTTATTGCTGTGTAGTATGTGTATAGGGAAATGTCGCGGGTGGCGCACGTGCAGTAGAGCCTTCTCTGCCAAACCTATTAGTTCTAACTAAACTGGAAGTCAGGCAGCTGGAGATCTCGAGGAGTTGGAGCTGTCGATATAACACCGGCATTTGCTTCTTCCTATTGTAGCAGCTGCAGAGACTGGATTAAGAGTTCAATCATAGATCAAATGATACAAAGTAGAAGAATCTTTCCTGTTTGCAATGTCTCCCCATCTCATATATGTCCAATATTTGTTTCTCCTCCATGTCAGATATCTTCCTTCTCTAATGTGCCGCTCATAAATCCTCTCTCCTCTGCTTCAAACTCATACATAAAACTTACTCTCGTGTAACCCCCTCAATTCCAAATCTTCCCTCTTGTCATTTCTCTCTTTGTTGTCCCCTTCCTTCTCCTCCCCAGTCTTACAAATCTTCTCTCATAAACCACTCAGCAACCGCACTCCTAAGAGCTCTCTGTGACCAAAATGACTAAGGCCCCATTCACATTTAGCGATTTGCAAATCGCGCATTTTTCGCGCAATTTGCATTTTGCGCGATATCGCGCATTTGTCGCGCGATATCGCGCAAATGCTTGCATTGAGCAAGTTAGAATAGCTGCAAAAACCGCTCCAAAAAGGGTCCTGCTGTAGCGACGCACGACCCACGGCAGCTACAGACAGAGCCCCATTGAGATGAACTGGAGAGCGATATCGCGCGGTAAATAGCCGCAATATCGCGGGTATTACCGCGCGATAAATCGCTCAGTGTGAACGGGGCCTTAACGTGCAACCTGCTGTTCTACTACACATTCATCAAACCATATAGCACTAGATGAATAATTCAGTTACACCCGAATTCTGACTACAATGACTAATTCCCCCCATTATATTCTAAGAATCCCTTGTCTTGTATTAAAGCTCAGTTCCAGTCTCCTCCCACAGAGGTCCCTGAGCACGTATAAGTTTTTACTTACCTATTTTTAGATGTCTTCTGGTCTGTTACATTACCGGCCTCTTTCCAGTGCTGGGTCATCTTCACCAGACTCATCAAACTACTGTATGTTCTGTATCAAACTAGCTATGTGCACAGGGACACAGTCATGCAGGAACAGAAAATTACTTTCCCCAAATTGTTGCCTCAAGGTTGCAAGTGCCCAATTGTCTAAAATATCTTATATCTTCACTGGATACCCCTGAACTCCATCATTTTTGGGTCATGGTTGGGTATACACAAACTTTTTGTGATCTAGTGTACTTAGGTTTGAATTTAATTTAGGGACCATAGCAGTGTCACTAGAAAAAATTTTTTTAAATCCCTGCGCTACACTTGTGAAAAAAATTATGATAATGTGATAGTCCCAAAAATGACTGTATTTAGAGCTGCTCACACAAATGTGCAACCACCAACACCATAAAAATAAAACTATATATTTTAAGTGCAGCGCTCCAATAAAGTATGTAAAACACTGGAAACACATCAATAATTATGATCAAAAGAATAAAACTTTACGTGCATCAAATTATGTAAAAATTACAATACAATAGCAAAAATAGACAACTCACATGAAGTAAGTGCACCAAATATTGAGCGGTCTTTGTCACTTTTCAGTGAACACATAGTCCCACATTAGTGAACAGTATACTATACAATTATAAACAGTCATTATCAACTTTTCTGTAAGCAAATAGTCCCAAAACGGTGAGTGATATCCAGTGCAGATAATATTTAAACTCTTCCACCTCAGTGCTCTTCAGGTGTACCCTCACCTTATAATATGGACTTAGATTCATACACCAAAGGCCATAGAGAGCTCTAATGCAACCCTCAGTTTTCCCGAGCACTCTTTTTTCAGGTTTATGGAAGTCTACTTTAAGGAATACCACAGTAAACTCCCAGTTATCCGATACCCATGGGCATTGATATGTGCTGGATAACTGTAGTTTCTGGTTGCTTGAGAGTTACTATTAACTCTCAAGCAACAACCCCCCGCTCATCTACTGGCTAGATTCTGCTATTGGCTATTTCAAATTTCTACAGCCAATAGCAGGATGCCCACTGCCTGCTGTTTACATTCACCTGCCAGCTGTGGAATCTAGCCGTCGGCCGCAGCAAGATGTAATCAGAGAATTTCGCGAGCAACTAAATAAATAATTGCTAACAACATTTTTTAGTGTGCACATGTCTATCAAGCGACTGGCAAAAAAAAATTGAGGATATACTATGTCCTCTATTTTGTTTTTCTTTCTGGTTGCTTAAGAGTTTTGGTTGCTTGAATGCCGGATAATGGGGAGTTTACTGTACATACGCAGCTAATTTGTATCTTGTGTAGATCTTTTAGAAACGTAATGACTTTAGGGAGCACAAATATGAAAATGAGCACTAGATTCTGAGGTAGTGAACCTCACCCAGTCAGGTTTGAGGGGAAGGCAATGAGGTTTTACTTTTGTTCATTATGTGCGATAGGGCGTGCTTTTCAGTCAGGGAGGTTTGGTCTATGCTCTTACTCATAGTGCAGAAGGAAAAAAGCAACGTAGAGTTTAACGCTTTGTATGCTATATCCTGGGTGTTAAAACCTTCCTTGTAAGGTAAGAAAAGAAATATACTTGTTATATTGATGATTATTATTAATCATATATTGTTATAGAACTATTGTGGAGAGACATTTAGTGGTGTCTTTATCAGGATATAAGACCTTCTGCTGTGTCCTTGGTAATACACGGACACCCTGTATGTGTTAGGACGTGTTGTAACTTGTTTAATGAGATTCAGTCCTCGGGAACACAGAGAAAGATGGAATACATTTAAGTTGTGTGCTTTGTTCACTGAAATTCACTCTTGGTGTTTATGAAGCACGGAATGTCCACGCTACAATAGTTGAGTTTGTTACTTCTTTTCTGTAACCACTTTGTACTTATATAGTTATATGTTGGTAGAAATATGTATTATGTTTATTTCACAATGACCGTACAAGTGAAGTGTGTCTATACGTGTGACATATATCAGTGATATTGGATGTTTTAGTAAAACCAGCAGCTGCTGTTAAATGTTCCATGAAAACCCGGGGACAAAGGCGTTGTGTATGAGTCATCTGATCAGTTCATTTCTGTGTACACAGCGAGGATTAGAGACTCAGGGGGAAGGGCAGGACTCCACATATACTGTACCCGGCTATAGTCAGACACCTCGGGAAGATTGTCTCAGGTCTCGGATTGTTGAACAATACAAGAGTTCTGTGTTCAGAGAAAAGAGTCAGAGAAGTTCATTTACTAAGAGTACAGCATGTTCACTATGCAAAAGGGATGTTCACTTAGCTTAGAGAAGGCAGAGCCGGTGTTACTGTAAGGCAACCCAAGCGGCCGAAAAATTCCTGGCACAAGCTCTGCAGACAAACAGTGGATGTAATGATGTAGTTGAGTGGGCAGGGCACCGGGCTTCTGCTGCAATAATCTCAGCTCCGCTCCCACCTCGTGCTGACTTCGGTGCCGCTCATACCACTGTGTCTATAGCGGCCACCCCTGCCATGTGCCTTCCCTGGAGCCTCACACTACCTCCTCCCCGCTGTGACAGACGTAACCTTGTAGGTATCCGGTGGCGGTGTCCGTCGCCGTCCCGCGCGGGCGCGCCGTGGGTTCCCGTCGCCGACGAGCCTTGGTGACATCTGGTGCCAGGGTCCGTCGCCGTCCTGCGCAGGCGCACTGCGGGTCTCCGCCGCCTCTCTTCAGGGCCGTCTACGTTGGGCGCCTGCGCCCAACGTACACGCCCTCTAGATCGAGCACTCGGCTTAAAGCCGCTGCTTGCTAGTTGATCGGCGTCCTACTGTTGATCGTAACAGGACGCTGATCAACTCAGCTCCCCACTCGCCTCACTGAACCAAGGATCTGTGGACTGATCCAACTACCTCAGCAACCACCACAACCGCAAGTAACCTGGACTATAGAGAGATATAGCTCCAGGAGATTCCAACTGGTTAATGCCGATGAGTGACTTTGTCTACATTCATTACTGTTACCTTATGGGAACCTATTGCCTTATACTACTTCGTACTTCCTCCAACTACTTGTTTATGTGTGGCTGCTACTCCTCACTAAAGCTCAAAAAGTACCTCTGGGTACAGACCACTGTTACCATTATTACATTGATTACTGCTGCCGTGTATATTGCCTTACACTACTATGGCTTAAACGTTGCTGCCCTCTAGGGGCTCATGTTGGTATTGAAGTTATCTTGACTATACTTACCTACTCAAAACCAACTGTGACTTCCTTCCTGAAACCGGGGTGTGATGTGATGCAGCTCCCTCTTTGCCTTTCTCAAATACAGGGCATACGAGGAGTAGCTGCGATCTGATACCCGTACTTATACATACCTTAAACATCCGTGGTTGAGATCCATAGGGGAATTAAATCCTGTTTAAGGGCGAGTGTTACACCCGCCCGCTACCTGCACTGTGGGAGGAGCCTTTCTTACCTCTCTCTCTCCTCACTGCTTCCTTGTCCCGAGCTGCAGGTAAAGGGGGCTTCTAAAGTGAGGGGCGTTAGTGATGTAAGGGGGGACTCTGATGCGAAAGGAGGTGGGACTCTAATGTGAAAGGAGGGGGGACTCTGATGCGAAAGGAGGGGGGACTCTGATGCGAAAGGAGGGTTAGTGATGTAAAGGGGGACTCTGATGAGACAGGGAGAATTCTTACAGGAGGGCTTTGATGTGAAGGGGGCTCTGAATTTGAAGGAATGACTTTGATGCAATGGATGGAATTCAATGTTTCATGTGTTTTTGTGTGGGGTCCCCCTTACATTTTAGATGCCTCGATTTTACACACTTTTTAACCACTTCAGGTGGGTTCACGTAAATACACGTCACCCATTTGAAGTGGTTATACCAAGAACACGGCTGCTGCTACATCATTTAGAAGAGCAGGTGATTGCTGTTTATGTACAAGTGATCCGGCATCTGTACAGGCGCTGGATCGTTTGTACGGTGCGGCGCTGTGTGCCCCCCCCCTTCCACTAGCTTCCCAGGGCTCCGCTGTCCCCCATGCAGGCCCAGGACCGGCACTGCGGGTCTCCCCTAAAAGATCGGATCAGCAGGCTTCTAGCTGCTTATCTCTCCTCCGATCACTGGACCTGGAAGTGATGTACATCACTTCCTGTGTCACTGTGTACATTCTCCGGCTCTTAGAGCCAGAAAAAGCTGAGGAAGCAGATCTGTGCTTCCTCAGCTTCTTTGGGGTCCCTAGGTGACATTAGGGGTCTGAATGTCACCTAGGGACATGAGAGCAATAATTCTGCTCGGAGTGAGAGATATAATTCTTGGGCCATCAATCACTGGTAACACTAAACTGATGAGCAGTAAAAGCTTTTAAATCTTCACCAATGGGAAATTAAGGGTATTTTACTTTGTATTTTTTGGTTTCACGGACACACGCAATTTTAAAGCTTGACATGTTTGGTATCTATTTCCCCGACATGACCCCGTCTTTTATATTATACCAAAAAAATGGGTATTATATTCTGTTTCTGTTCACTAAGTTTAATTTTAGTGTATTTTATCCTAAAAATACTGGTTTGAGAAACATTTACGCAAATACTGTGCGACATAAAAAATTGCAACTGGCATCTTTTTACTCTACAGGGCCTCTGCTTTTAGAAAATATATCATTGTTTGGGGGTCTGAAGCTGTTTTCTAGCCAAAAATTCAGATTTTATCATGTGTACAAATGTAAGAAATTGCTCTGGGCAGCAAGGGGTAAGGGTGTGATGACTGAAAGAAGGTTGAGGAATGTTGGCTTAGAGAATGTGAACACTCTTGCATAGAATACAATTATGTACAAGGAAGATAAACAAACTCTATTTTTGCTTGCACGTGATTGGACGTTAGAAGTCAGCAGAGCTTCACCTCCCTCCCTAAGCTGCGGGGAAAATTCCCTTTGCTGATTGGACGGCCTCCCTGCCTTTAGTAACTCAGTAACTCAGCCCCACGAGTATTCAGCCTCCAGTCCTAGGCACAGAGGAACTCATGGCTACAGGGTCTCACTAGAGGATGATTTCAAGAAGCTGCTTAGGTCTGCTGGGACTGATTGTACTCCTATATGGAGACTGACACCTGCTGGGACTTGTAGTTCTTACTCTGTTGTATACTGCCGAGAGCTGCTGGAACCTGTGGTTCCTTCCTTTTCATGACCTGCCGAGAGCTGCTGGGACTTGTGGTTCCTTCCTTTACATGACCTGCCAAGAGCTGCTGGGACTTGTGGTTCCTTTTCTTTTGTGTACTGCTGAGAACAGCTGGGACTTGTACTTCCTGTTTCTGAATATTACTAAGGACTGTTACTAACATGTAATATTGATTCCTGTTCAGGGTTACTGTAGAGCTTATGATTTGGGAGACTTTGGGGCTGGGAGGTTATTATTGCAGTCACTGACACCATTGCTGGGGGTTGTTCCTATGTTCACTGCGGCCACTGACACCGACCCTGGAGGCTATTACTGCGGCCACTGACACCGACCCTGGGCGACCAAGGACACCGACCCTGGGGGTTAATACTGAAGCCACTGACATTGGGGGTTATTACTTCAACCACTGACACCGACCCAGGGGGTTATTACTTCAACCACTGACACCGACCTTGGGGGTTATTACTGAGGCCACTGACACCGACCCTGGGGGTTATTACTGCGGCCACTGACACCGACCCTGGGGGTTATTACTGCGGCCACTGACGGGGTTATTACTGAGGCCACTGACACCGACCCTGGGGGTTATTACTGCGGCCACTGACACCGACCCTGGGGGTTATTACTTCGGCCACTGACACCGACCCTGGGGATTATTACTGCAGCCACTGACACCTACCCTGGGGGTTATTACTGCGGACACTGACACCGACCCCGGGGATTATTACTGCAGCCAGACACCGACCCTAGGGGTTATTACTTCGACCACTGACACCGACCTTGGGGGTTATTACTGCGGCCACTGACACCGACCCTGGGGGTTGTTACTGCGGCCACTGACACCGACCCTGGAGGCTATTACTGCGGCCACTGACACCGACCCTGGGGATTATTACTGCAGCCACTGACACCGACCCTGGGGGATATTACTGAGGCAACTGACACCGACCCTGGGGGTTATTACTGAGGCCACTGACACCGACCCTGGGGGTTATTACTTCAACCACTGACACCGACCCTGGGGGTTATTACTTCGACCACTGACACCGACCCTGGGGGTTATTACTTCGACCACTGACACCGACCCTGGGGGTTATTACTTCGACCACTGACACCGACCCTGGGGGTTATTACTTCAACCACTGACACCGACCCTGGGGGTTATTACTGCGACCACTGACACCGACTCTGGGGGTTATTACTTCGACCACTGACACCGACCCTGGGGATTATTACTTCCACCACTGACACTAATGCTGGGGGTTATTACTATCAGTGAAAACAATGTAGCAAATTTTCAGGCACCAAGGTTCATTACATTCCATTCATTTTGAATGGGCAGCCTAACTTGATGCAATGCACCTCAATGTACAAAAAACATGCTGCTATTGTGTGCTCCTTTGGAAGTGTCTGGGGTCTTTCATGAGGCCTTCTATCGTTTTTACATTGTCCCGCACTGATACAGAGCACAGAACTCTGCATTGTGTGATGCACAGCCCTGTATACAGAGTACAAATGTGCAGAATATATAACACACAGCCAGCTCATAATAACAACCTGAGAACATGGTAAACATGATGCACACGTTTACAGATCTGCTACTTGCTTATGTTACATGTCTGCTACATTATTGTCATATTGTAAAAAGTCGCACGCACTCCAAGGTCCAACGTGTAAACGTTGTCACACCAAACAACATGGCGACTAGTGGACAGCAACATTATTTTCATGATGAATTTCCTGCAAGCTTAGATGTTTCCCAAGATTGCAGAGCGTGGGCGGTACATATGAATGTGTTTGAGGATGCTGCCATCTGGTGGACAGAATAAGAAAGGCAGCCAGACATAGATGACATCATAATATGTGGTACAATGTTGCCATCTAGTGATGGAAGGATTAGGTCGTCTTGTATCTGCACACCAGAGGAAAGATGGATCTTTTTTTATATTTCCAGACTATAAGATCCAGGGGCGGACTGACAACACATTGGGGCCCCCAGGCAATAGGAGATTATGGGGCACCCTTGTGCTCCACCCATATACAAGCCCCATCCATCCATGTGTAGGGTCTGACCGAGGCTGGGCATGGTCTCAGGAGGCTGTGGATTGTCTGACCAGGGCTGTGTGCGGTCTCACCAGAGCTGTGTGTGGTCTCAGGATGGGTGCAGACTCACCAGAGCTATGTGCGGTCTCAGCAGGGCTATGCACGGTCTCACCAGTCCTGAGGGGTGTAAGCAGGGCTGTGCACGATCTCACCAGTGCTGTGCACAATCTCACCAGTGCTGTGCGCAATCTGAGCAGGGCTGTGCGCGGTCTCACCAGTGCTGTGCGCGGTCTCCCCAGGCTGTGCGCGATCTCCCCAGGGCTGTGCGCGGTCTCACCAGGGCTGTGCGCGGTCTCACCAGGGCTGTGCTCGGTCTCACCAGGGCGGTGTTCGGTCTCACCAGGGCGGTGCTCGGTCTCACCAGGGCTGTGCTCGGTCTCACCAGGGCTGTGCTCGGTCTCACCAGAGCTGTGCGCCCTCTCACCAGGGCTGCGTGCGGTTTCAGCAGGGCTGTGCACGATCTCACCAGGGCTGTGCGCGGTCTTACCAGCAATGTCCAGACGGGTGCGGGTGGTGGAAAGAAAAAGGAGGAGATATGCGACTGGTGCTGTTCTTGTGTTTTGCACGGTGCCATCCGTGAAGTTACTTCGAGCACCATTTATTTGATTGTTGGCCGGGACTGCTGAAAGGTGTGCGGAGGGCACCTCCATCAATTGCATCTGGTGCTGTAAACAGACAGGCGCCGCCATGAGGTTCCAGCAAGTGAGGGACCTAAGGGAAGCTGAACGTATTACAAAATTAAATAATGAAAAATAGAAAAGTTAAGTGTCGGTATTGGTGCTTGGTACTGGGGCATGTTCACAAGTATGCGTACTCATGAAAATGTCCAGTATTGGCACCAATACCGACACTGGTATCAGTGCATCCCTAGAAAGAGATCATGTGTAATAACATGCAGAAAAACATAAAATGCCCACATGTGCTTAACTATAAACATACCTGTGGTTGCCGTGTTTCAGACACGTTGAATGAATGGGGGGAGGAAGCTGCCCGCACTTTCAGTTTTCAGAGGTGTCCCCTTTTCCCATGAGCTATACAGTGGCATGGGAGGAGCAGTGCAGTGAGGCTCCAAAGCAGGAGCCTGTCATGTTTTCTTAGACTGGCCGGCCTACCCACCCGTGTCATCAGTTGCTAGGCAGAGGTCGGGTAAACACAAGTCCCGATCTCCGAAAGAAACAGCGGGGACGGGGGAGACAAGGAAACCAGGAGGGAGATGAAGGGGACGGGGGAGGGAAAGAGACAAGAGGCTAGGCCGGGGGCGGAACTACCGCCGGTGCAGCTGCACCAGGGCCTGAGCCTGGGGGGGCCCAACAGACCCAGGCACCAGACCAGTGGCAAGGTAGGGAAAGAGATGGGGGGGATGGGGATGACCAGCCGCACGACAGTGAGGCAGAGCAGCCTTCAAGCACTCGTTGAGGTAGCGCTGGGGCTTCGGCCGGGAGGACCCAGCAGCTTCCTGATCACACAGCCCACCGCTTCTCTCAGCTACACGAAGTTCCCGCCGCAAGGAGGAGGTGAGGTGATGCTGTTATCTTCTTTATGTGCCTAAGTTCTGTGATGTGTTTTGTAGTCCTCTAAAACTGATGGAATTATTCTGTGTTTTTATACAGAGTATTGCTGGGAGTTGTAGTCCCCTATAGCCGTTACTATTCTGCATTTCTGTAGAGAGTATTGCTGGGAGTTGTATTCCCCTATAGGCGTTACCATTTAGTGTGTTTCTGTAGAGAGTATTGCTGGAAGTTGTAGTCCCCTATAGCCGTTACTATTCTGCATTTCTGTAGAGAGTATTGCTGGAAGTTGTAGTCCCCTATAGCCGTTACTATTCTGCGTTTCTGTAGAGAGTATTGCTGGGAGTTGTAGTCCCCTATAGCTGTTACTATTCTGCATTTCTGTAGAGAGTAATGCTGGGAGTTGTAGTATATACAGAAATGCAGAATAGTAACGGCTATAGGTGGCCAGGGAGGGGAATTGTAAGAGCTGAGGGGGCATAAAAAATCTTGCGCCAGGACCCATTGTTCCATAGGTCCGCGGCTAGGCATCTTGCATCTCCAGGTAGGAAGCAAGCAGATGGGCCCCATTATGGCCACGGGCCCTAGAAACATGACGGTGTCCACTGGCTGGCTGTCATGTACACCCCTGATCCCTACACTCTCCGTGTTACGTACTCATGACCCCCCCAAAGACAGTTTGCAGTAATACTTGCTCATCAAAAGCTCCAACTTGTCGAAATCTCTAACTGCTGCTGAGTGCTGACGTCCTGACTGCTGTAGATGAAATGGAGCTAGTGCGCGTGCGCCAGACGTTCCGGAAACTAGTTCTCGCTTTACTGCGCCGTAAAGAGAAGGGAGGAGACCTACCGGGGTGGAAGTTTTGCTTTAGGAATCTGGGGGCAGGGGACGTTTTCTGTGTGGAAGTGTGCAGGAAGACGGTGTGAAGGCATTATTCAGGTAGCGGCCGCTCTCGGTGTATTGATTGTCACTTCCCGGTATGAATAAGAGAAGACTCCTCATCGGTAAGAGGCTGATTAAAGACCTGGAGGGTCGCCGTGGCTGGGGGGTATCTGAGGTTTTACAATCATTCCCAGCTATAGTCCCGCCCATTGCAGAAAGATAAAAGTGTATTTGTTGCATTGAACCCTGCAGACCATCGTGCGATGGGCAGACATCTGCAGACTATTCCCCCAGAGGAGGAGAGCGCCGGAGCCAGGGATGAGTGTGTCATGTGATTCCCCGAGGTCAGATGTGTGCAGTATGGGGTGGTCGTCCTCGGCATGTCATGTGATTCCTGGAGTGTGCCATGTACAGTATGGGGGGGCTCCTCAGCATGTCATGTACAGCGCAGTGCCTGGAGTGTGCCATGTACGGTATGGGGAGCTCCTCGGCATGTCATGTACAGCGCAGTGCCTGGAGCGTGCCATGTACGGTATAGGGGCTCCTCGGCATGTCATGTACAGCGCAGTGCCTGGAGCGTGCCATGTACTTGCATCAGGACTATGGGGCCATAGGCAGCAGCCCATCTGTATGACAATGACTTTACAAACTCCTTGGCCAAAAAACATTGCAGCGTGTAGGAGGTTTATTGTTACGCCATTTTGTTTCTGTGGTTCGAGATGGTTGATGAGGAGAGGCTGAGCGGAACGTTCGGTTCCTGCATTAATATCTGACATTCTCCAATACTAAAACTCTGCCTAGTGCTGCAGGTATACTGTACTCATCAGGTTATTAGTGTTGGACGTCTGATTGCACATTGCCTCATGGCTGTTAGCAGCTGTGATTCACCTCCTGGAGGGGCTGGTTGACATGTCAGGAGCTGGAAGGCTAGGATTGCTCTCTCCTGACTGGGGAAGGTTTCCTTCAGCCTGGTTAAGTGAACTTCAATTTTCTTTTAGTTCACTGTGAGAAAATGAGAGATGCAAATCCCAGAGAAGGAGAATGCTGTGGAGGCTACTTTATCCTCTTCACCATGTGATGTGTTTCCTGTTCCGGTGGGAGGAGCCTATCTCTCTAATGCTGTCCTGGAAGGTTCCTAGAAACAGAGTTACCAGGTACGTAACTCCAATTTTTTTGGGGGAGACATAGAGCTTTCTTTTGGTGGTATTTAATCACCCATTTTTTTTGGTAAAATATAAAAGATGGGGTCACGTCAGATAAATAGACACCAAACATGTCAAGCCTTAAAATTGTGCATGCCTGCAAAAGCGCAATAAACTACCACACCCAATTTTGACCATAGGCGACGCTTTAAAAGCTTTTAACGCTCATCAGTTTAGTGTTATCAGTGATTGATGGGCCTAAAATTATTGCTCTCACTCTGAAGTTCCCGATGATATGTAACATTTGCGGCGTAATGGGCGCAATAGTCGTTTTTGCATGTAGGGGCACCCGGCACATGCTTGCGCGTGGGGGACTTTATTTTCGGGGGAATGCTTGGTCACCTGGGTCATAACCTCTACCAGACCTGCTTGTGTTTATCAACTTGTCCACTGGTAATAGATCAATGCCTGGTGACATGCCTTTAATTAGGGACAGCTATAAGAGGCTTAGAGAGTTATTTGGGACTCACTTGTGATGGGGGCAATAAAGATCACAGGCCAGATAGCAGATCTCTGTTATGTGGAAGGCCTGGCAAATGACTAAATGAAGGGCTGCATTTGCTCTGAAATGGGGGACAAGAGGATGCCATTTTTAATCAGGCTGAAACGTCACCCCAATTTACTGCTTCAGTGAAATCACTTGTACTATTTTAGTGATGCATTATTGGATATGATGTCAGGAATCTGTATTGATTTTGCATCTGAGTTGGTTTGTAGGGATGCACCGATACCCATACTAGTATTGGTGCTGATGCAGAGTATTTGGGCAAAAACTTGTACTCGCGCAAATGCTCCGATACCGGAACTTCCGGTCAGAGGAAGATTTCCTCTGACCGGCAGTGCCGTAGGGGAGCATGGAACCAGCTTCCTGGGCAATCAGAAAGCCGGGTGGCGAGTAATGACCTGGCTTCCTGATTGGCTGGCAAGCCGGTTTCTGGCCACCAGCATGTCCTGATTGCCCAGGAAGCCAGCTCCATGCAAGCGGAAGGACTGGTATCTGCATCCCTATTTGTTTGTATAACTAGACTATGTACAAGATGACTGATTACAGCTTGGTCAAAGCATTATTGGTTGTGATGTAGTTCTGAATCTCCATAATTGTATCATCCTCTACATTCATCCCTTTGTGTATTTCTAGAACTATAATGGCCACAGGATAGCCGATTTCTTGCTTATGATGTAGTTCTAAATAAAATTACACAACAAGAGCACAAATACCTTAATGATATGTATAGAAGAGACTGTCTCTATAAAAAAAAAAAAAAGAGGGAAAAGGTTC
>NW_017307409.1:170191-216528 GCF_000935625.1 Nanorana parkeri | reverse complement strand
GGAAAAGGTTACTTACATGCTGGGAGCTGAAGGTGGGGCAGCCTTGATAGAGGATCGAAGTGTCCAGTGTGAGCAGGGCTGTTTCTGTGCTGCAGGGGCGATGCCGTACGTGACAGCCTTGGTTACCACAATACTGGTGCAGGATCGTGCACCTAATATATGGTGGTGAGGAGAGAAGCAGGGTATAAGCCACAGGGGCTAAATACTGTGATTGGCTCCCTGACAAGTCCACGGTTGAGTGGATCGTGACGGGGAGTAGATGCGGTCTAGGGTTGGATGTCAGCGCTGAGCGGCTGGTGGCAGAAGAGCCACTCAGTGTGTTGGTGAGGCAGCCAGTGCGAGTGAGTGCAGCAGTCTCGGGACTGTCTGATAGCAGAAAAGAATCGGAGGTTCTGTCAGGGTTGCAGGCGGCCCAAAAGGGTGATGTGGATGATAATTGTAAAGGCAGGAAGATTAGAAGAGCAACGCGTTTCGAGGCGTACCTCTTTTTCAAGTTCAGATTCTGTCTGCTCCAGCTTTGATAAATTCGTCATCATAATGTGGTGGTCTAGAATATGTAAGGCACAGCATATAGACTGTGGCAGTTCTCTGCATGTTGCTGCCATCACAGGAAGTAAGTTAGCATCTTGGAGAAAATAGTTCAGCTTGGCCCCTATTCACACCATAGTGAATGGTGAACATGCACCACACACACGATAGTGCACGCTTTGACGCAAGTTCACAAAATGCGAAACGCACTTGTGGCGCCGTTACTAGTTAACAGCACCCCAAACGCAGACAAGCAAATGCAGAACACATGATGCAGACTTTGCTAAATGCATTACTTTCCTATGTTTGGCACGCATCCAGGGACCTATTGAAATCAATGGAGGGAAGACAAATGTGCAGGAAAATGCGTCAGTGCGATGCACATTCCCACTACTCTGTGCTTTTAGTTTGGGTATACTGTATTTGGAGGGCTAGAGAGGTGAGATGGGGGTTCAGCTAATGACTGGACTTGTCCTTGAAGCACATCAGTTCAGCATGGGGGACATCAGCAGCCACAAGATATTTCAGAACAAGAGGGAGCAGTGTCGGTGAGCGGGGATGTTTTGGCTTGTACCATGTGCAGCTCTGTGTACGTTGTACAGATCTTTTGCACTTAGGCAAGTAAGAAAGTTATATGAGATGTAGTATAATCCTGATTTAAAAAAAAATAAAAAATCTTTTAATAAGAAATTCTTTTTTAAAGTTGCAATGTTTTGTATCAGAGTGTATATAGATATATATAATAATTGTATTTCTCTTACAGTCCTCCAGCTGATCGGCATTGGCCATGCATTCATCCCCGAGGTCGACAATGACACATGCGTCAACCTTATTCTCTGTACATTGAGGTCCCCGATTAACTTCTACCAATTTGAACATGATAAAAGCTTTCTACTGGAAGTGGATGAAAATCACTGTAATGTCGTTGAGGAGCAAAGGAACAGGACCGACATCATTAAACTCATTAAATATGAGTGTGTTACTGTCAAACATCTGCAAGAGAGGGACGCTGGTGTTTATGACTTGCATATCACCAAAGAGGACGGGATACGTCGCCTAAGGAAGACATTACCACTGAGTAAGTGAACGTGGTGTGATCCTATATGTAAAGCAGGCTGGGGGGAGAGAGTTGGTGTCCGGGGAGGGGGAGTGACAATCAGGTTGCTTTACAAGTGATCTTGAGTGGCTGTACAGCCGCTCAAGGTCACTTGTACAAAATGGCTCCCCCTCTACGTTTAGCCCTGCTGCCTGCCCGAAGCAGGGCTAAATGTAGAAAAAAACTACCTGCCCCGCACCCGGAACTACATGTGCCAGGCATCGGGCGATAGGCATTCCACACCCCTGCTTTGTTAGCCTTGATGAAGGGGGGTATTCGGATGAGCCCCTGAAACGGATTGTCTTTATATACTGTCCTCTCAACCATACATTGAATAAAAGATGCATCTAGACTGTTAAATGGAGTCCTGTAGTGACTAAGGTACCAGGTTCGGAACCACAATGCTCAGCCAAGGACATGGGGATCTGACACTCCCTGAAATGTTATATGATAAACATTCTGACTGGGGCTGTCGACACTTGCCGCTGGAGAGGCAAGTATAATAATAACTCTTTATTTGCAGGGAGGTTATTTTTAGGAAATTTTTTTTTTTATAAGATGGCCGTGTCTCTTAATCCTGCGTGTTGTGTTCTTGGTATGAAAGTACGTCTCAAAAAATGCTGAGTATTTCCAAAGTCTAATACTCCTACTCCTTCTCCTTCTAGGTAACAATGTCCTGAATGACCTCCGCAATGCCAGTCATAATCTCAACGCATCCAAGAGTGTTCAAGATCTGCAGATCCTTATTTACCGGAGTCCATCTGAAATTGAACTGCCTGAAGCTCTGAAGCGTATTCTTGGTAACGGAACAGACGATTTTAACTTGGCTCTACAGGTCACATCACAGAATCGTGCCACTGCGACTGTCGCTACACCACCAGGTGAGAAAACAATCTAGTGGTTTAGTTTTTAATACTTCCGGTGACATCATCACTAGACTTGTAATATTCTTGCATTCCTATTGGCGTGGAAGTGTGACGCCCTTCATCTGCCTCATAAAGAGTGCAATGTCATACTCTGGCCATAGACACCAACAGTACACACATACACATGTATATATTTTACTTTATGAGTCAGCACTCATAGGTCTTATATGGTGGAAGTCTTCCAGGTGCCATTGTAACCCGATAATCAGTGTTATTCACTTCACCTCTCAGTGGTCAGAATGTTATGGATGATAGGTGTGTATTTATTTCTCACCACAGGGACAAGGTAAGTAATGAGGGGGCATGACCTAGATGGGGAGAAAGTGTTTTGGGGATAAATTTGGGCGATGTAACCTGTAGCACCAACCTAATTTCTTCCATAATTTTTTTTTACCTGTGCTATGAAATGTGATCGGATCCCTATAGGGCTCGAAAAATCCACTCGTCTGTGACGAGAGGACGGTGGAGCCCGACGAGCAGCTTACCGGCCGGCCGTTGTAATTACACGCCCAGCCGGGAGCTTTACAGTCAAGCGATCGAGCGTCTCTAGAGATGCCTGATCACTTGTATCAGAAGCTGTCACTGCCGTTGCCGGTCCCGAGATCCGCTGTGCCCGATGCGGCCGGGAGCGGCACGGCTCTGTGACAGGTGCCCCCCCCCCATGTGGTAGCAATAAAGCAGTAAAAAAAAAAATTATACAAAAATGAAAGATTGCTAAAAAAAAATGAAGCATAACATTTTTTTTTTTTTATTTTTGTGCTAGTTTGTGTCCTCCCATTACCCCAAGGAGAACTATGGGGAAAATCCCTAACCCCATAGTTCTCCTTTAATCACTGATAACACTAAACTGATGAACAGTAAAAACATGTTAATCGCCGCCTATGGGCGTTTTTTGCGGGCGCACACAATTTTAAGGCTTGACATATTTGGTGTCTATTTACCCGACGTGACCCCGACTTTTATGTTTTACTAAAAATATGGGTAAGAATAAATGTTTTATAACATAACGTAGGGAAACCTTTTTTTTGTTTTTTAACATTTATGGTACTTTTTTTTAAAATTATAGTAAAAAAAAATACCCCCCGTGGTGATTATATACCTCCAAAAGAAAGCTCTATCTGTCCCCAAACTTTTTTAACATAAATTGCAAGTCTATAGTCCGGTCTTGCTGAAATTTTTGACTGACTGGTGAGACATTATCAAATTTTTCAAGCCCTGCCTATAGCCAACACACATTCTATACATATTTTGTGTAAATGGGTCCATTTTAAAAAGAACATTCACTTAAAGTAGAACTATGGCCTGCACCTGGTTATAGGTGTATCTACTTTTACAATTTTCTCTTAGTTCCCTTTCAAAGTCCTACAAATACCTGTTGATCCTGCCAGTGATGTCCACCTAATGCAGCTTCCTTTATTGGAGTGGCAACGATGCTGCACTGCTTCTGAATTCAGAGCAGAGTTGTCAGCCTCCTGTATGCTGTGCCTGCTAAGGTGGGATGAAAAATTGTTGCAGGGGGCGTGGCTGTCCTCATTGACAACCTACATGCTTGTGAATCTGAAGTGACAATCAGCACCTGGCCACACCTAGCCCCGCCCACTGCTTTCTAGATTGACAGCTCTGCTTCTGATACTGAACCCCTTCCAGTGTGAGCTACAAATGAAGGAGGATTTGGTTCAGTCAGGGACAGTGAAGGAAGTCTTTTTATGTGGCATCACACAGTGACTGGATACAGTACATGTTTAGACTGTCGCATTGTATGTTTCATGGCTGTAATGTTGCTTCACACAATTCACCTGCAGGTCTCTGCTTTTCATTTCCTGTATCATGTTCTGCCACTAACAAGTCTTTTATCTTCTTTGTTGTGCTGCCCTCTACACAGCAATATAAAAGGTATGACTTTATGTAGTGGTTGTAGTATGTGTGTGTTATGGTGGCACTGATTGGTTACCCCGAGTGAAAACATTCACATTTAAAGCTGAACTCCAGGCAAACCACAGAATACATGTATGGGACCTGTTTTACCTGCCAGAGAATTGGTGATTCATTCCATCCAGTTCTGAGATTTACACAGTTCCGCCACACAGCACAGCCATGTCCGCTAGGGTAGGAAACCTGGTTTTTCTCTGCTGCAGTTAAGTAACACAGATCTTCTCCTTCCCCCAGTCTGTGACCGGACAGTGAAAAGAGAAGCAGCAGACTGATGAGCTCAGCTCTCTATTAGTCTGCTCTCTCTCACTATATCCGCATATTTCTTGTCAGCACATGAGCACTGCAGCACAACTGATTGGCTTCTTGTGCTGCTTCTCCCTCCCCACACTGAGCTTTGCTGTGCGGGAACTGCAAGAGTCTAATAGCAAGTCACAGTCAGGTATTTATACTGCATGTGTTTATAAAATACATCTTGTGATATATTAATGGACATATTGATGTCTTTTATATCTGCCTGTTCAGTTCAGCTTTAAAGATGTTCCTGACCTCTGATGATCATTATCTGATGTGTGCTGGATCTTGTAGTGCTCTAATCCTGTATATACATGAAACCTATTGTATCCGTCCTTTCTTTCCTATTCCCTCCTTCCTATATGTGTAAGATTAAATATTCACAATGCTTATCAGTAGATTATTATTATACAAATTATACCGAAAGTTATTGTGATTACTTTTCAGGTGTAATGTCCTTTTAGTGTAATCAGGCCCCTCCCCCCCGCATGCCTCAGTATTGGCCATTGAATCTGTACGGCATAGTTAGGGGGTGATGTAGGGTGCAGCTCCCTCTGACAACGATGAGACATTGGCCAAGATTTGAATGATTTAGGGCGCAGATTTTGGTTTCTGCTTTATGGAGTTATGTAGAACTTGATGCGGGTACCTGTAGCTGTCTGCTTTACATGTGCAATGACAGATTGGATTGATGGCTCTGGTGACATGAAAACACAGAAGTAGGGATCAAGGCAGCTAGGAGGGATTACTTTGATACATTGAAAACTATGCTTTCTTCTAATGATCCTTCATCATACGTTTTATATCCATGTGTACACCAACCACTTGATGACCCTTCCTGTCCCGGCCATTTTTCAGTATTCAGCGCTGCAGTACTTTGATATTTATTCCGTCATGCAACGCTGTGCCATTATACCATTTTTGGGGACAGATGAAGCTTTCTTTTGGTGGTATTTATTCACCACTGGCGGGTTTTTATTTTTTACTATGTCATGAATAAAGAAAAAAAATTGAAGAAATAAACAGTTTTCCCTACATTATGTTAGGAAACATTTATTACCCAATTTTTTGGTAAAATATAAAAGTCGGGGTCACGTCGGGTAAATGGACACCAAACACGTCAAGCCTTAAAATTGCAAAAAACTCCCACACTAAAAATTGGCCATAGCCAACGCTTTAGAAGCGTTAACCGCTCATCAGTTTAGTGTTATCAGTGATTAATGGCCCTAGAATTATAGCTCTCATTGTGACATTCATGGTGATATATTGCATGTGCGGCGTTATCTATTTTGAACATAGGCGTACCCAACGCATGTTTGCATTTGCGTCTGTGTGTGTGTGTACATGGGGCAGGGGACTTTAACATTTTATTTTTTATGTGACAATTTTTTACACTTAAAAAAAATGTTTACACCTAACTTTTATTGTTATCACATAGGCGGCTAAGATGCCAGTAATAAAATGATTTATATTTCTGTGATGTGGTTTATACACCGTGGTTACCATTAATGACACTATATAGATGAGGAATGGGGTGCTGAGTCCAAATGCAGGTTTTGTTTTACATATACAAATAATGACTCCCTCCGCCAAACAGCTGACACTAAAACCGTATTGATTTTTCTGTTTTCTAGGAACAGCTCTTCCACCAAAAGATGGACGTGGTGTTCGCATAGTCACCATTCTTGCCTGTCTGGGAATTCCTGCCATTGCCCTCATTGCTCTCTTGTGGAAAAGAAATTGCTGTACCCGGTATGTGAGAATTTTGTTGTACTTCTGTTTTATTTTATATCAAAGATAAACAGCTTATATTGTTGTCAACAGGTTTGTTTTTTTAAACACACTACAATGTGTATTCAGTGCTGGGTCTTTTCCACACGGGCACACACTGTAATTGCTGATGCATTTCCACCACCAGGGAGCTCCAGGTGCAGCCTATAGTCTCACAGGCGTGTATGCGACTACACGAAGTAACCCCAGGCATGCGCATGAACATAAGACCTCAGTCTGTTTCTGATGTTTGTGTGCATGCGCTGGTTTGCTGCAGTGTACCTGCTGACAACGCACAGCCATTTTTATGTAAGGCTTTATACTGCACCTGGAGCTCCCTGGTGGTGGAAAAGCACTGGCGATTACAGTGTACGGAGACGGGCGCCCATGTGGAAGAGCCCTTATTGTGATGTTTACCTCAAAGCGAACCTGTCTCCGTTTCAGATCCTCCTTAACCACCTCCCAGCCGACCGTTGTAAAAAAACGGCTGGCCGGGAGCTCTCTAGATCTGAGCGGGCGTCTTTAGACGCGCGCTCGGGAAAATGCCTAAATTTAAAAACAGGCAGCGATGCCTGTTACCATACAAGCGATCCGCCGGCTATAGAGCCGCGGATCGCTTGTATGGGGTGCCGATACGTGTGTTTTTCCCCCGACCTCCCCCTCTCCCTGCTGTGCCCGGTGCGAGCTGGGACCAGCATGGTGGCTCTCTGACAGGGGATCAGAGGGAGGTCGGTGCTCAATCTCCCTCCGGTCCCCTCTCCGGTGTCAGAATGCGGAAGTGTTGTATATTACATCACTTCCGCATTCTTGTGTCACTCTCCAGCTTCAAATGCTGGAGAGAAGCTGATGAAGCAGATCTCTGCTTCATCAGCTTCTTTGGGGGGGTGTCCTAGGTGACATTAGGGGTCTTGGAGACCCCTGATGTCTCCATAAAGAGGACCTGTCACATCCTCTTTGCTGTCACATAGGGAGTTTTCTTAGCGCCCCCATGTGATAGCATTAAAGTTAAGTGGGAAAAAAAATGAGTTTCCCCAAAACATTTTTTAAGTTGCACATAAAGAAGAAAAAAAAACACAATTTTTTTTAAAAGTCCTCACCCATACATACACGCATGCGTTGGGTGCGTATACGCGCGAAAACGATGATTGCACCCATTACGTCGCACTTGTTACATATTGCTGTGAACGTCGCGGTGGGAGTAATAGTTTTAGGCCCATCAATCACTGATAACACTAAACTGATGAGCGGTAAAAGCTTTTAAAGCGTCGCCTATGGCAAATTTTGGGTATGCTAGTTTTCTGCGACTTCGCCTGTGCGCACAATTTTAAAGCTTGACGTGTTTGGTGTCTTTTTACCCAACATGACCCCGTCTTTTATATTTTACCAAGAAATTGGATCATAAAAATTGTATCCTAACATAACATAATGAGAAAAAAAACTTTTATTTTTTCAAAATGTTTAGTAATTTTTCCTTAATATAGTAAAAAAACAAAACCCCCCCAGTGGTGATTAAATACCACTAAAATAAAGCTCTATCTGTCCCCAAAAATGGTATCAAATTCATTTCAGTAAAGTGTTACATGATGGAATGAAATGTCAAAGTACTGCAGCGCTGAATACTGAAAAATGGCCGGGACAGGAAGGGGGTTTAACACTCCGGTCAGCAAGCGGTTAATGTTAATCCTACTCCCCCACTGCCCAGTTCTCTACTTTTAGTGATGAGAGGGACTGTTAGCTCCAACCAGAGTGATGTAGAAACAAAAGTTCTAACCTTTCCTCATTTTATCTGGAAGTAAAACAAAATAGAAAAAAATGGCTGCCGTTTGGGTTTAAAGAGGAACAGGAATAGAATGTGCCAGTTTATATGACACGGGTCTGCAGGTTTACAGCTTTTCCATTAGGGCCAAGGGAGAATAGACCACAATTTATTGTACAGCGCCATGGGCCCAGTGGCTTGGAAGAGGGTGGGATAACCATGCTGCCCACTTGTCTACAGTCTGCACTCGGTGATATAGGTAGCAAGGGTAGTGTTAGGGTGGCTCTTGTGGGTAAAGTTAGTTAAAGGTTCCGTTATCCTTTTAAAATGAACTCCGGACCAAATCACCTAATTCTCCCAATAGTTATAGTTGCATGTTATTACAATAAGTCATACATCCAGGTACAAGGGAGCAGAATACAGGGGTTAACCCTTCTTCTAAACTGGTCTCTGCTCGGCTCCCTTGTAGCAATACATGTGTATTAGGACTACAAAGAAGCATGTGGTCTGGTTCTTCTACCCAGACAAGAAAATGGCAGACTTGTGGGGCGATATTAACCACCTTTCCCCATCCTTCTCTGTTGATTGATGGCTCTTCCTTTTAGTCACTGTGAGCCACCAGGAGTCTGTGTCAACTATGATACAGACTTTGTATGCAGGAAGTAGGGACACTTTGCAGGAGTGGAGTGAATTTCAGTCACATTGGCTGCCTGACAAACTTATCGGTGGAGCAGTACAGTAAATATTACATTTAGACCATTTGGCTTCATCTGTACAGTCTTTGTTTAGACACATCGGACTGAAAACCACACAATCTTCTGGTTGTGATAATTGAGGTCATTCCATTTTTTTGTACGGTCTTGTGTTCTACAATCATCTGCAACCAATGTGCATTCATACAAAGCTGATTTGGAATGTAATTGGACCTGACATTGGAGTGTTTGCAGTCCCCTGGCCAATCATGGCAGATCTCACAGCAATGTTCCATCGTATGGCTGGTGACAACGACATCTGTGCAGTCTGAGATTTTGTATTGTAACAGAAACATTTTCTTGCTTATAACTTTTGAATAATAGAATTTGTAAAGATGAAGGAGAATCTCATTCTATAAACATTTCTTTGTTTTCAGAACACCGGCTATGCCTGAGGTTCCCCAAAACAGACCAAATGCTGTGATATAAAATTGTGAGCAAAGAATGCTAAGTGTTGGTGGAGTGGCGGACCCCCCGATATCAATGGCATTCATTATGAAGGAAGCTCTCTATGGACTGATGGACCTGGATGGACATTAACTGGTATGTACAGTGGGTAGAAGCGATTTCCAAAGGTATAATAGAGGGTCCAGTTGATGATATGGTCACCTAATAAAACTGGACTTTCTTTTATACCTGTGGTCTTTGCACCTAACTGTACATATAGCTATACCAGAATTGAACTTTGAAGAAGCACTTGTCTTATTTTGTTACTCAGAACAAAAGCGAGTCTGTCCCCATACAAAGACTTGGGACACACTGAGCGTCCCCTCATTACCATACAATGCGGAAGACAAGTTTCTAGATCTTTATTAGGACAGACAGTGTTCAGATCTTGTTTACAACTGATAATGAAACCTGCCAGCACAATCCATACAGGGTAACTTAGAGTAAACAGAACTACCCCCAGCCCCCTCCTTAATTTTACATAAGGGAAGGCTGGGTAGAAGAATTAAATACAAAGCACTTAGGTTGCTGCTAACCTTTTAAGTTATGTGAGTGCATGGGAACAAGTAACTTATGAAATCCGTGTTCTCTTTTTGGCTGCAAAATCATGTTTATAAAAAGGGATTACACGTAGGTGAATAGGTCAGGCAGCCGAGCTATGTATATATTTTTTACCTACCAGCTCAGAGTCATAATGGTTTTTATAGAGATATGTAGGCATTCCCTACCAGCTATATGTATGTTACATACCAAAAAGAATCCACTGCTAATTTATTTATTTTTTTACTGTACTCACTGAAGTTTTATTGTCAATGCTTTATCTCCGGGTCGGCAACCTCGGCACTCGAGCTGTGGTGAAATTTCGAGTCCCTTGAGGCATTGCAAAAACTGACACCTAGAGGCAAAGAGATGATGAGAGTTGTAGTTTCACCGCAGCTGGAGTGCCAAGGTTGCCTACGCTGCTGTCTCTAAAGACTTTCACAAGCAGTGAAAGTTGCAGTAATAATGCTCCATCACTGCGCTACTAGTCAGGAAAACATGACCTGTAGTGTGAGCGAGTATGGCTTCTGCCATGTGAATAAAAGTGATCTCAATAATTAGAAAATAGGATGAATTTAGATGAAATGGAATTTACCAATAAAAATGCCAAATAAGTACTTCAGGTAACATTTACATATATTTTAGTCTTTTAGAGGAGAAATGCATTTCCTCACATGATTGTAATTTCAATGTAAATGTGGCCATTTCAGACCATGGTGGTGATTTCACACGACAATCATGTTTTGGGTTTTGACTCGGGGAACTTTTATATAAAAAACGTTTTATCAAGGCTAAACATTTCAAGATTACCGATACAGCCAACTTTCTTCTAATTACTCGCCAATTCCATATGAATTTGTAAAGGGAGTCTATCGTTTTTAAAGTGTTTTTTTTATGGAAATGTTGTTGTTTTTTTTTTTTTAAATGTGATATACTGTCTCTGTGTGACCCTCTGGGCCCCGAGCAGTCTCCTTTTTCAAAGATTTCTATGGAAGTGTATATTGGGTCCCAATAGTGTACAGCCTTTTTATCAGAATGATCAGACATTATAGCACAGAACAATTAGAGCTTGGAACTATAAAAGAGAGTACATGTATGCATGAGAAAATTTATATAAGTGTTAAGAAGTTGATCAAATTTTTTTAATTTCCAAAAGACTGCAAAATGAAATGAAAATACAAATGTATGCTGCGGCGTCTCAGTATACCGCGAGCTGTAGCTCGCGGTATACTGAGCTTAGGGTAACTGGAGGACGCTAGTTTGTGTCCTCCCGTTACCCTAAGGAGAACTATGGGGAAAAACACTGACCCCATAGTTCTCCTTTAACCCATAGAAATTAAATTTTAATTGTCTTATTGGCAAGTCAAAGTACATCGCACACCCAATTTGTGCCTTACGAATCCAATCTCTTCAGTATTTTTTTATAATATGCTATAGTCTTGCCATTCATTTTGACTACATTCCCTGTGCCTCTGTAGCTCGCACATCTCAAACAGCAGCGATCCACCTCCATTATTTGGAGCACTGAGACCAAAATTTAATTTTATGATCACAAATCATTTTGTTCCAAAACATTTTTAGACTTCTCAAGGTGCTGTTTGGTGTGTGGTAACCAGACTGCTTTATAGCTTTGATGAAACAAAAGTGTAAACTTATGAGTGCAGCTGTCACCTTACCTTTAGCATTCAGAAGCGTTCTGTTAGGCTGGTGGCTAAGATTCAGTAATTGCACTGCGTACACTGTATTTTGCACTGTGTGTCTGCTTAATTGTAGGAAATCCTAAATTACTCAGCATTTCATCTCCATGTTGAATTGTTTATTTTTGAATGCCAAAGTACATTTGACCATTTCAATTTTGCGCTAAAGGAATCTTAGCACTTTAAGTGGGCATTGAGAACAAAGCTGTTTCCTGAAATTACTAGCTTGTGCCGTGTAGCATTAACGTGGCAATAAACTCAGGCGTTAAATCTTAAAATGCATTTAAGTACCTTTTAATGATTACCAACAATGTATCTTATTTGTGTATCACTCGGCTGTAGATCCTCAAATCACTTCTGAATTGGTGCAGACACTGTCCTTTCTTCTGGAGGGGGGCTACTTGTGTTCCCTATGGTCCCTGTGTGTGTTGTAGAGTAGTCAATGCTCCAAGGTGACTACTGTGATGGACTACAGTCTGACATTTAGTTTACTCCTTTGTTTTGAGCTTGTAGTCCATCACAGGAGTGAACTTGGAGCCGTGAATACTTTACAACACACACAGGGACCATGGTGAACAGAAGTAGCCACCCTCCAGAAGGAAGGACAGTGTCAGCACCAATTCAGAGATGATTTGAGGATCTACAGCCGAGTGATACACAAATAAGATTTTTGTTAATAGATAAGGTACTTGAATGCATTTTTAAGATTTAACTCCTGAGCTTAGTGTCGCTTTAAATACAGTATGGTATAGCTGCATATGTATATATCTTAGTGGAAGGTGAGTGTGTTGCTTATGCCATCTAAACAGAATACTGTCCAGGTGCTTTTCCATTTTGAAATGGTCTATGTACATACTACCCAGCAAGGGCATTCCCCTTTTCTTGTCCTATAGCTGGATCAATGGTACGGTGAGCAACATGGACGTCGGCTCTTATTGCATCCAGTTGTACACTCGCGTAGCTGTGGTGTCGGTATTACATATTCATTGTGTCCATGTCCGTCTGTCTTCATATGAAGCTCTCTTGTCACTTTTACTGAGCAGTTATGTTAAGCTCTTGGCTGACTGCGTCAAGTCAGAATACTGATTTGTATGTATTTGGTGTATACAATGCAGTGCAATGTGATTGGACACTGTGGTAGCACTTGCACTTTGTGACAATTATAATGTATTTAGAATTGTACCAGTGTCTTACTTTATTTGTTTTGTCATATGTTCTACATGTTGTCTTTTTTGCTCATTGTAAATGTCTTCCTAAATGCATTAAACTGTTGTGTCTCATCGACTGGCCGCCTCCTGTCTCCTATTTATGGTGTATCTAGTGTTTGTTTTCTTCCTATTAAGTGCAAGTAAATAAAACTTGCAGTTTGAAATTGTTCAATTTTATAGTACTGCCCAGAAGTCGTCTTGTCTTGAGATGAGGCGTCTGATTTTTGTTTGTTGATTTTATAAAATGGTTGCATCAAAAATGTATTTTCCATGATTTCGCATTTTGTCTTTTCTTTGTGTGCATCTGGCACCCCTTGTTTTATAATCGGAGGAGCAGACGACTCGCTTCTTCATTACAGGCAGCTCCCTGCAAGACAGATATGTACAACATGACCTATGATTACTTCTTTACCTCATACAGCACCGCCACTAGGACAATTACACGCTCAGCATATAGAAAAATGTGACTATTAATGAATATGCAAATATTACAGTTGCGCTCATTCCCACCCGAACATTCACATAGGGCAGAGGATCCCTATGGGAGCATGGGAACCAAATTATGGGGTATGGGACTTGATTCTGGGAATTTCTTCAAGGATTGAAAAGAGATTTCTTGCATTATTGAACCGGAAATAAAGTATAGAAATAGACTAGATGTGCCAGACGACCTGCGAAGAACGTTTTCAGTATTTTTGCTGTTTTCATTGCACAAACGCAGCAACATTCTCACTAGTTGTAGCTAGATTATGTATTTGTGTTTTGTCTGTATGATAAAATAGTTCTGATTTTCTTTCGGCTGCTCTGTCCCTGGTTACTCACATGGAAAGTAAAACCAAGCTGGTTTAAAGTCACACTGGAACCTGACAGACGTGGTGGTGAGGATAATTTTGACAGTCTAGGGATATATTGGGCAATCCAAGGGAGTCTTATGTAACTTAACAATTAACTACCCCGGCATAAAATAGGACAGAGAGGCTGAGGAATATCTTTTTGTTCCCAAGTGACTTGCTCGATCACCAATACCTGCCATGTGATCTTTATGATATGGGTGCACAAATGATATTTTGGTTTGTAAGTGGGTGAAGGGATTGGATCTGCCTGATTTCCCAAAAAGGTCAAAAATCACTGCATCCTTCACAAAGCTCTCTATTTGTTGCTAATAAAACCCAATAATGATTAATGACTGGCCCTAAGGTCACCAATTAACAACATAGTAATACATACATACATGAAACTGGATATCTCACAATTAATCTTCATTACTTCTAAAGCTTAGGTAAAAACATTGAAAAAGTACAAATCCCCAAATACCTGCACAGATACAGATGAGACTAAAGAACACCGCCATCTTGTATCACCGTTACACTGCTGTGCTCAGCCCGTACCACTCTGGTTTATGTGTTAGATCCAATACTTGAACAAACGTAAGGTGTTGTAGTGGCCGTCATTAGAAGATCTAATTGCACCTTTAAAATCCCATGTAGAGAAGACATAGAAGCTTTTCATATACACATTTTACTGATTATTAGCCAGTGTGGTGTGTACAAAACTGGTCGGTGCAATGTTATTGGTATTCTTACATCGACCTGTTGCGAAATATTTCTTTAGATTTAATGTGCGTGTGAATTTATGTAGTTTTGGTACATGTAGTAAAACTGTGGCTGCAGCGGCCTGTGTCCCTTCAAATCCCCGCTGCTCTCCGCGCCTGTGTTGGCGGAGACACAGACCGCTGCATGCCTTCACTGCCCCCCTTACCTCCACTGTTGTCCCAGCCTCTGGTCCCCTGGTCCGTCCGCTCCTGTCCCGGTCTCCGGTCCCATGGTCCGTCTCCTTCGTCTAGGATCCGGTCCGGCCGTGGCTCCTCTGCCCCGCCCCCCTGCCTCCTCTTCATTGCAGGCTGGGAGCCATACCCAGCCTGCTATTGGATATTGTAAAATGCAATACCCAATAGCAAGCTGGCTATTGCACCCGCCCACTGCCTGCTGTCAATCAGCATGGGGGGACCTGATAGAGAACTTTCTCCTTCAGGCCCCTCCTCCGCTGAGCCCTGATTGGGCACAGTCTTGCACCTGACCTATGGTCAGGTGCAAGACTTCAACAAATCAGAGCTTCAGTGGGCATTTTGTATTATGGAATATTGAACAAACCGCGAACATCCCATAAAGTTCGGCGTTCGGCGAGCGCTGGAACTGCCGATGTTCGATTCGAACTCATGTTCAAATCGAACACTCGGCCCATCCCTACTGTCTATGAGTATTTACATGCTTACCTCATCCTTGTCTTTTGCTTTGTAAAGGTGGCCATACACTTTACAACCATCGCAAGACCTTAGTCTTGCGATGGTTGTAAAGTAATTTGAAAAACGTACGATCTGCCCATCTTGGACAGGCAGATCGTACTTGCGATCATCGCAAGCCCGCCCCCCTGGGGGGCCGGCTTACGTTGACTGCAATGCTGAACGGGAAGTGTGCGCGTGCACACACCGGCCCGTTCGGCATTTGTCTCCCGAGCATCATTCAAACCAGCCAAAAATCGTAAGATTTTCAGCTGGTTTTCTAGCGTGCTCCTTAGATAAAAGACGTGTGACCGTACAGTAGAAACGGTCGCACGTCTTCATTCACACTGCACGTCTTCATTCTCGTACGAGAATCGTGCAGTGTACGGGCACCTTAAGGAGAGACGTCACTATCCTTCTGGCAAAATCCCTGGGGAACAGGGAGCACCCCAAATCTAGCACAAAGACGCTCCATTCCAGTGTATGAGTATCTCCTCATATTTTGGCCACTGCATCCCCCAGGATCTCAGTGAAAGTAGCATGATATCACCCTCACCTCGGTAAGGTTATAAGTATATAATCTAACTATCATCTTGTATATTATCTAACTTTTTTATTTACTGGTACATTTTTGAAGCCCTATTAGGCAGTGATTTTTGCAGGGAGAGGGGCCCGGACCTAAAAAATGGACCATGCATTTTAATGCAAAGTCAACTTTAAATGAATTTGTAGCTTGAGGAATCACCGAACAAATCTCTCGAAAATAACAATACAAATGGATTATTGCTTTATGATTTATTTTTAATAAAGAAAGATAAACATGAAAAATTAGACTGTCATATATAGTACAAAGAAATAACCAGCTGCACCCCCAAAGGGATAATTGGAAAGGGAAACAAAAAATAGTTATAAGAATTATTGCTATAAAATGAACGTAAACCAAACTGGATTATGAAGATGCCAAAATTAGTTTCCCCCACCTTTGGATATTCCTAACACACCCAATCAACATAATTCAAAAGGTAATTGTCAATAATTAGGAAAAAGCATCACTAAGGGGCAGATACATAAAGGGTTCACCAACGGTATACAGTGTTTATTACTACAAATGTGTGAACTCTTATATAGGTGCTCTATCAAATTCATATAGTGATGTCAGGTTACTTCCAGATCCAGTATATTTCCTCTGTGTGGTCTCTTGTTCTTCAATCAAACTGTAATCAAAGAGAAGTCAATGTCAGCAAATGTGAAATCCATATTGAAATAATACTTAGACCATTTTGTTCCACACGTTTGTTTTATAAATATTTATTAATTTTTCAAACATCAATACAATTTACACACATTTTACAAAGCTGACAAGCAATCAACATTAAAAACAAAACAAAACAAAACATTACCTTAAGTCCTTCTAACCTCCATATTATACCCATTGTCCATAACCCAATCTATATCTGCACAGGGCCAGCCTTCACAATTTCACCCTTTAACGTGAGTGTATCATATTTTATTCCACACGTTTTCACTCATCTATAACATAAAACTCAGAAATACATTTCCATGGATTTGTATATTCATTATCAATCGAGAACACTCTTTTATGTTTATCTACTAACAATATTAAAAGGTAAAATAACATTATTTGCACATTTTTTTCTCGCTTGTCGGTCTTTATTTTGATATGCCGTATTCTATATTACAGATTTGAATTCCATCTGTATAGCATGTCTGCTTACAGGGAAACTGTAGTGGAATTTGTTCAGTTGTATTTCCATTTTTTCTATATATATGTTTTTTTTTTATTTGTATACAATCCTTAGTTGACATATAAACATTTAACACCAGGTGCTTCTATTTTCTTTGTGTGCAATAAAGGGCATTCAGCTGTGCGTGTAATCTGAGATCCTGCTATTCAAGTCATGAGCTATCATAGACTGTAAAGTACCAAACTGGCTGCAAATGGAAAGTGTTACATCTTTATATGTAATATTTTATATTCATTTGGGTGAATGAAATAAAAAATACGTATTTGATTTTTTTTTGCTCCTGAATGTAATACATAAAAATAAGCTCAGTTAACCTTATAGACAATTGTTTTCAGTTATTCAGTCCTGGCCATATAGCTGACAGAGTAGATGTGAAGAACAACCACTATGTAGCAATACAAAGCAGGAAGTACAGCCTGCATATGTCATAAGAAAAAATGGTAGCCCTAGTGGCGTAACTATAGCCATAGTAGCCCAGGCGCCTGCTATGGGGCCTGGGGGTGGAAGGGGGCCCCATTAGGTTGTTAAGGCAAATTAAACATAGAATATGTAAAGAAAATAATATATAATAATAAAAACGGTATCAATAAGTGTTGGTGTTGAAGTCTACAGTGCAGTGATGAGAAATCTTTGGGATCTTGGCATTGTTATTCACAGCTCTAAGAGAGGTCTTTAGAGGGGCAACCAATCAAATTTTTGTTGTGGGGCCCTGTGATCTGTAGTTACGGCCCTGGGTTGCCCCATGTAAATAAAGTTACAAACCATTATTACAAACAAGGTTTTTAAAGCTGAACGCTCACTGATATGATTATAAATTCACACAGGGGTCTATGCTATGTTCTGGGATCCCTGCGGCAAGCAGGTAACGATTCTTGAAGCAGGAATCTCAGATGTGCCCCTTCAGGTGTGGCCGCTGTATCCATTCAAGTGAATGACAGGGTAACAGTGGGTACATCTGTCCATGGTAGCCTTTATGTTGTCGTACTTGGTACAATTACATGCGGTCTGGGCACATCCATCCTGCATCCAGGGACAATCATCTATTTTGAACGGCATGCAGACAGATGCGCCCGCTGTCACCCTGCTTATAACTTGAACTAGTGCAGAGGCTGCATCTAAATGGGCACACCTGGAATTCCTTCCATAGAGACTCCATAGGTTCTTGCATCAGGAATACCAGAATGCAGCCTTAGGCATGAATATTTGAGGTAACTTTGCTTTAAAACAAAAAGGAACTTCTATTATTCTGCTACTTACAGAAGGTGTAATAGGCCTGGAATCCCCTCGCCTGCCCCAAACGGTCACTATGGAATTTGAGAACCATAGAAGTGCCAGTGGAGGTTATTTCAGGATCAATGATATTGCTGCAGTATGTAGTAACGTTACCATCTACATTGACTTGTAGGTAGTCGTACCTACAGCGCCAGCTATACTCTACATGGAAGTCAGTTATGCTCAGAGCAATCTAAAAGAAAGAAATACAATTATAGTTCACATGACAATGATGTTTTCATGCAATAAGCAGACACGTCCTTTTTTTATTGCATTAACCTCTGAAAATCTGTACATCAGCAGCGAAGGGTCCCTGTAAGCAGACTCATTACATGTGTAAAGCCAACTGTCAGCTCCATCACTTCCAGGGACTCTGAAGCATGCATCCCCCCACCCTCACCTCCGCTCGAAACCCCTACCGTGTTCCCTAAGGACTCAGGACCGGCAGTGTGAGTGTTGGTGGAGACAGGGGGGATAGACCTGCGCACATCCATTCACTGCTTTCCTCCCTGCTGAATGAACGATGACGATGTTATTTCTGGTTTTTGAGCTGTCATTCCCCAGCTAGAGAGGCCGGGGAAGAAACTTATTTGTGCTTGGTCAGCTTCAATGGGTTATAAAGGTAACAATGTCTCCTTATAGCGAACCTATCACCACTAAAGTGCTATCATTTTAATGTGTAGACAAATTGCATCCGATGATAATCATTTATTCTGAACTGCACATGAGCCATCCATGTACGATTACATGCAGACAGCCATTTCAAACCATGGTGCCAAACGTGCTATTTAAGGCTGTACCCTGCATACATCTAGTGCTGAGAGATCTTCATCTAGTTACCTGAATCTGATTCTGTTTCTGCTATTCCGTTATTGTCCCGGCCTGAACCTTGACTCTGCTATATGTTGTCTGCCTCAGGGAATTATGGCTTATTGTCTGGCCTCTCTTCTGTCTGCTGATTTGGTACCGCTTTGCCTGCAAGTTGATGACCCGGCCTGTCCCTGACCTCACTTCTGCCTGCTGATTCTGTACCATGTTGTCTGCCTGTTACTGCCCCTGCTTGTTACTAGCTCTGATTCTGCCTGCTGCACCAGTGCAGTTCCAGCTGTTGTCAGCATCATCGTCCCCAGGTGACCGCATTTCTCTGCATCCCGTCGCCTGTATCATTCATTCTGGTGTCATTAGCAGTAACACCTTCTCGTGCCCCTCTTCCATATCTGTACCCGCTTTCTCACTGCCAGGGGTGTCTAAACAAGAGCAGCAGGAGAGGCTTCCCTCTTCATCTCAGGCTCCTACCGTGGTACGTGACACACAAAAATCCCCAGCCTCACATGATAGCCCCATGTGAATGAAGCCTTAGGATGACCAAAAAGTAAAGTCCTTTTTATATCTTAATGATCCACACTCTACAACTGGCAGACAAGGAACTGAACAATCTGAGCTCCACAAACATTAATGGCAGCTTTTTTCCCCATTCATTTGTCTAAAAAAGACTCAAGCAACAGATCTGCATTCTCCCTTCCTCTCCCCCTGTGGACCTGTTACTTTCAATCACTGATAGGGACATTGATGTCACAAATTCAAGAAAAGCCTCATAAACAGCTTACATAAGTTACACCATGGGTTTTAAGGCAATTCCAACCATTACCGCTAACAGTTCATGTCAACACCATGAATTGATCCAAAAAGTGTTAGTAGGTAGTCTTAGAGCAATCTATTTTAGATTCACCAACAGCCATGTGGTGTGACGGCTAAAACAATACATTCAGTTTCTAGCAGGTAGGCCCTCTACATAATTGTTGTTGGATTTAAAGGGCGTTGTACAATCAGAATGTAGTGTGTCTGGCCAGTGTTAAGGCTTTCTGCATATCTTTTAGAGAATTAGTGAAGATTAGGCAATGAGCACTTTAAGTTATCTTGTTTTACCCTATATCCAGCAGGAGCTGTGATGGTGTAGGTACAATCCAAGTTCGGACTGTAGAAATTTGGGTAGTTCGGAGATGTAAACTTTCTTTCGAAGGTAAAGAATGCTCCTCCACACTGAACTGTAAGAATATAAAAAGAGTCAGCACAGTAACCAAATATACAATAGTTTATAGCATCATTTAATGTTATATACAATCATGGCCAACAATATTGGCACCCCTGTATTTCTGTCAGATAATGCACCACTTTGCACAGAAAATTGTTGCACTTACAAATGTTTAGGCATTCTCATGTTTATTTATTTTGTTTGTATTGGTATGACACACAAAAGTTGAGAGAAAAAAGCCAAATCTGGCACATTCCACGCAACACTCCAAAAATGGACTGGAAAAATGTATTGGCACCCTCAATTAATATTTGGTAGCACAGCCCTCCGAAAAAATAACTGAAATCAGTGGGTTCCTGTAACCATCAATGAGCTTCTTACACCTCTCTACAGAAATTTTGGACCACTTTTCTTTCGCCAATTGCTCCAGTTCTCTCAGATTGGAAGGATTGCTTTCCCAACTGCTGTTTTGAGATCTCTCCACAGGTGCTCTATGGGATTTAGATCTGGACTCATTGTTGGCCAGTCCAGTACTCTACAGCGCTTTGTCTGAAACCATTTCCGAGTGCTTTTTGACATGTGCTTTGGGTCATTGTCCTGCTGTAAGACCCATGACCTCTGGCGGAGACCCAACTTTCTGACACTGGGCCCTACATTGCACCCCAGAATTCTTTGGTAGTCTTCAGATTTCATAATGACGTGCACACAGTCAAGACATCCAGTCCCTGAAGAAGCAAAGCAACCCCAAAATATCAGTGAAACTTAATCCTCATGTCCCATTGCACTCCTGATCGGAGAAAGCCCAATGCAGCCGGGTGGGTGCAGCAGTGACAACGATTGCCTCTGAGAAGTATAGATGAATAAGGTTAGTCACTCGCACTCCAAAGGTAGTAAAGTCAATAGTGTTTATTAACTATAATTATGCACATCTCCTAAGCAACGTTGCTTAGGAGATGTGCATAATTATAGTCAATAAACACTATTGACTTTACTACCTTTGGAGTGCGAGTAACTACCCTTATTCACCAAAACATAAGTTTACCTCCACTATGTTTGACTTTAGGGACTGTATCGTGTTCTTTAAAGGCCTCATTTCTTGTTCTAACAGTAGAATGATGGGCTTTACCAAAAATATATCATTTTGTTTCGTCTGTCCACAGCACATTCGCCCACAAGCTTTTTGGCTTCTTCAGGCAAACTCAAATCTGGCTTTTTTATGTTTCAGTGGGGTCCTCCTGGGTCTCCTACCATAGCGTCCCTTTTCGTTTCGATGGCGACGTATAGTGCATGCTAACACAGTTGTACCCTGTGCTTGAAGGTCAGCTTGAATTTGTCTAGAAGTTGATCGAGGGTTTTTATCCACCATTCGAACAATCCTTCATTGCAACCTTTGATCAATTGTTCTCTTTCTTCCACTTCCACGGAGATCAGCTACAGCGCCATGGGCTGTAAACTTCTTGACAATGTTGACAACAGTGAACACAGGAACATTAAGACTTGTAACCTTCAAAATGTCCATGCTTTTCCACAAAAACTTGTAATGTAATTGTTGCTTGCAATTTGGAGAAGGTGCCAATAATTGTGTCTAGTCCATTTTTGGAGTGTTGCGTGGAATGTGTCAGATTTGGTTTTTTTTCTCTACTTTTTTGTGTTATACCAATACAAACAAAAGAAATAAACATGACAATGCCTAAACATTTGTAATTGCAACACTTTTCTGCGCAAAGTGGTGCATTATCTGACAGAAATGCAGGGGTGCCAATATTTTTTACCATAACGGTATACATAACTCATAATCCCTTTCTGAGTTCTGGGTTGGTTTCAAGATAGGACCCCACTCCTCACCGCACATGAGAAAGCTAAGGCCTAGAGACTGGCCACTCAGGCACCAAATTCTGCATCAGGGTAGGAAGTGGAGAGAGTAATATGTTCTGCCATAACCTAAAGTATTTCACAGGTCACTCATGGGAAAACAGGCATGTGGTAGTGGTACATATGGCAGCAGGAACTAGAACATCTCAGGCACAGGGAAAACAGCAAAGGAGATTCATTTATATAGTATATTATGTAATAGGAGCCATAGAGGTAAGTATTAACACTCCTAAGACTGACTAACATAAACATTGTACAATGTACCAACAACTTTATAGTGCGAGGGCTTCCCTAATTGATTACAAAATTAAAGGACTGTTTAGGCAGGACCTCACATTACATCGTTTTCATATGTCTAAATAAGATTGTTTAATCAAATTGTAACACATGTGGACAGATGTCCCAGGTCTACTAAAGACATTTTGTGGAGTTTTTCAAAGGTTTTAAATAAAGGTAAGAGGACATCAAACTGTTGTGTCAATCTTTCTCTCTTTGGCTCTACAACTGTGATTCTTCATCATCTTTCTCTGAGCACTCTCTGTGCCTTTAAAATAAATCAGCATGGGGCGTGTCCTGGACATGGCGGAGTGAGGCAGCACTTCATGTGAGCTCCGTGCAGTATCCCCGGGACGGCGGAACAGATAACGATTTTCAGTGGATCTTACCCCATGTCAATTGCTGGACATATGCTCAACGCTGGCAGAGGTCACCGACAGATGGATCTCCTAGAACTATTCTCGCGGGCGGGAGGAGACAGCTCAGTGAGGCCGGAATCCAATATGGCGACCATGCGCTCGGCGGCCTCGAATGCATCTTCTTCCAAGAAGCTCCCTAAGTCGCTCCAGATGACGGCCCCCGCATCGGTTAGTCGCACAAGCCGCCACCCTCGCCCATCTGCACTCCGCTCCTACTCGATGAGGGGTCTCTCACGGGATCGGGTGTGTCCGGAGTAGGCCCCGTGTCGGACGGGGATAACGACTGGAGGGCCTTCCTGCCACAACTATCCACCAAGAGGGACTTAGATGGCATGGCCTCTAAGATTGTGGAGGCCCTCTGGCATGAACTCCAGGAGGTCAAACAGCAGCTCTCCACTCTTGATGGCCGGGTCGACTCGGTCGAAGTGGCAGCCAACTCCCTGCAAGGGCGTGTGGATGCCCTAGAGGCAGGTCAGGCCGCACACCAGCAGCATATCAACTCCATCTACCTACAAGTTGATGACAGCGAAAATAGAAATCGCCGAAACAACTTACGCCTTAAGGGGATACCCGAGGCAACGTCAGGAGTGGATCTGAGATCCTCTGTTGTGGCCATCCTCAATCACTATCTGGACAAGCCGCCCACCGCGGAGCTGGAGCTGGATCGCGTGCATAGGACGCAGGGGGCCCGTACACTGCCTTCGGGAGTCCCGAGAGATGTCCTCTGCAGGGTCCACTTTTATGCCATAAAGGAGGAGATTCTCCGTAGGGCCTGGAATAAGGGACCATTGGACTTCGATGGAGCAAGGGTCCAAATTATGCCGGATCTTTCCCGCCACACCCTGCGTATGCGCCGCACCCTGAGGCCTGTGCTGGAAGTGATCAGGGCAGCAGGGGCTACCTATCGCTGGGGCAATCCCTTTCATCTTATTGTTTCCCGGGAGAATCGGGTCTTTCACTTACATGAACCCGCGCAGTTGCCGGCCCTTTTCGCATTCCTGGAGTCAGAAGTAGTTCCTGTGCCGAACTGGTTGGATTTCTCGATGGATCGACCTGGACCGAGCCTGGCAACGCCTAGACCAGTGAGGGGATCGCGTTCCCGCCAGCGCTCCTACCTCCGGGGTACCCCGTCCAGCAGCAGAGACGCTAGGGAGCAGTGAGTATCCAGACCTGCCGGCCCTCCCTGATCCAAGTGTGGATGCCACATGACCACCCTGTGGCTTGACTCTATCTATGATTTTCCTCATATGGATCCCTTGGACAGACTCCTGTCCTGAAGGGACACGCAGGGCTCCGTTGTATCCTTGATCTTACTATGCCTTGGAGGGGGAGGAGGGTGAGGGTCAGCTATACACAAGGATATAGTGGACAGTGGACATCTTCCATGTCGGGTCCTCTCCAGGCCATCCGAGTTTTGCGTACCTGGTCCTGCTGAGTTGAAGTCATTTGTTATGCTTGTTATGTTTTCACTCTTAGAGCATGCCTCTCCTGGGCTGCGCGGGCTAGGCCCAGGTTGTGGCACCGGTCTGGGGTCAAGTAGCCTGCCGGAGATACCCTGGCTTGCGTGAGCGGCAACACAGAACTTCGGGGTAAGGCATGCCCACCCTCGGTCGGTCCTGCAGAGCTCGGGCCTGGCCAGCGGCTCCCAGGATAAGAAGTTAACGGCTGCTAGCCCTAAAATGTGTAAATGTCTTGCAGTCAAATGTGGTTCTTTTGGCCGTCCTGGCCATACCTAGCATGGCTCCGTTGTAAGTTTTTCTTGTTTAATAACCTTTGTTGATAAGTTTTGAGTTTTATAAGATTTATCTTATTGTTGCCTTACTGCTCTGCCAATTGTCAATACCTAGTGACACGCAGGTGCTACTAGGTCCCCCAATACAGGTGAAACTCGAATAATTAGAATATCGTGCAAAAGTAATGGCAGTAAGTGCTGCAAAAGGGGCCCAAACCAAGTACTGAGTACATATGCATGCTTGTACTTTTCAGAGGTCCAATATTGTTCTATGTACAATCCTTGTTTTATTGATTGCATGTAATAATCTAATTTTTTGAGGTTGTGGATTTGGGGTTCTTGGGGTTTTCATGAGCTGTAAGCCATAATCATCACAACATGTAATGAGTCTATCTCATATATTAGTTTCACCTTTTAAGTTGCATTAGTGAAATAAATGAACTTTGCACGATATTCTAATTATTCGAGTTCCACCTGTAGGTCATCTCCTACCCTCTGTGAGGGGGGAGGTGTGTCAAATCAAAGTCGACCCGTAGCTGGGTCTGATGGTTGGTATCACCCACAGGAATTGTTTCTCCCTGTTTCAAGGGTCTTTCCATAGTGCTCTCTCATATAGCCCCCCTTTTACATTCTTTCCCCACTGTCCCCCCTAGCCCCAACTTCTGGCCTTTACTGCCTCTCTCCCTATACATCTATTCCTCCCTACCCCTGTCCCCCCCCCCTTTTTTTCTTTCCCCCCTGACAGACATGGAGGATCCGGGGGGTTCGGCCCCAATGGGGAGCACGGATGAGGCAATTAGATTCACTTCGCTTAATGTCAGGGGCCTGAATGTACCCGATAAGCGTTCCCGACTCCTGGCGGATCTGAGACGATCCCGATCACAAGTGGTATTCCTGCAGGAGACCCATTTTAAAACCCAACAGGTCCCACGACTCCACAATAGGGACTACCCGGTGGCGTACCACTCCTCATCCCCTTTATCAAAATCCAAAGGGGTGAGCATTTTGGTGGCCCGGTCGCTACCATGGACTTTGATGGACCTCCGGCAGGACCCGGACAGTAGATTTATTCTTGCCAAGGGTCGGATAGGGGACACGGTAATTACCCTAGCCAATGTGTATCTTCCCAACTCGGACCAACTAACCTTCCTGAGACACCTGGTGTCCTTATTGCTGGACTTTTCAGAGGGTTCCCTGATTTTGGGGGAGACATGAACTTTGCCCAGGACCCACTAGTAGATGTTTCCAGGGGAGCATCACACTAGACATGTGCGATTCGTTTAGTTCCGAATCGAAATTCGGACGAATTTTCGTAAATTCGGACATTCGGATGTATCCGAATTCCGAATTACAGACATAACGAATGCAAACGAATTTCCATTTCCGAAATTCGGTAGCGTTCGCACGAATGTTCGTTTCGTTTTCTGTTCTTATTCGTTTCTTATTCGTTTCGTTCGTTGGAGCAAAGTGACATTAGAGAAGGAGAAAAATATTTTTTCCCCCTCAAATGTCACTTTTGCTGCAAACGAACGAAATGAATAAGAAACGAATAAGAAACGAATAAGAACAGAAAACGAAACGAACGTTCGTGCGAACGCTACCGAATTTCGTCCGAATCCGAATTCCGAATCCGAATTGACTTTCACACCCGAATCCTGAAAAACGAAATAACACAAATCCGAATTTAAAACGAAACGAAACGAATTTTTTGGCAGTGCACATGTCTACATCACACCTCTCCTATGCATACCTTAAGAAGCTGAAGGCGGAACTCCAGGGGCTACGCTTGGTAGATGCATGGCGGTTCCTACATCCAGAAGCTAGAGACTACACTTTCTTCTCCCAAGTACATCAGACATACTCCAGGATAGACATTTTCTTTGTGAGCCATCAGGCCCTACCGTCCCTGCGATCGGCCGCCATAGATACTATACTGTTGTCGGATCATGCCCCTATTCATATGGACATGGTCATAGGGCCCCAGCACTTCCCAATGTCATCCTGGCGCTTGAATGAATCTCTCATTCAGGACCCGGGGATCAAGGCAGAGGTGGAAGGAGCCATTAGATCCTACTTCATCTCCAACTCCGAATCAGGTCCCAGCCCTTCGATGGTATGGGAGGCCCACAAGTGTGTGGTAAGGGGGATTCTCATACATCATGGAGCTCGACGCAAGAGGGAAAGGGCTGAACAGATTTCTAACTTGACAGACCAAATCTACAGACTGGAGTCGTGTCACAAACGCTCCTTGGCACAGTCCTCCCAGTTAGCTCTCCAAAAAGCACGGAAAAAGCTGAACGCCCTGCTATACCAACGCACCAAACAACGCTTAGTGACATGTAAACGCACCTTCTACGAATACTCTAACAAACCGGGTAGACTCTTGGCGAGAGCTCTGGGGGGTACGCGGTCGAAAATGTATATCCCACACATTACATCCAGGTCAGGCACCAAATTGTCATTGTCGAGGGATGTGGCCTCCGAATTTGAGGATTTCTACGCCCACTTATACAACCTGAACCCCAGCCCGACCCAGTCAGACGTAGCGGGTCGCAGACCCTTAATAGAGAACTACCTGTCGCGATCGGGAATGCCTACCCTGACCTCGCAAGTTAGTGATCTCTTGGAGGCCCCATTATCAGTGGAAGAGTGGAATATTGCCATCAAACAGTCAAAGCCAAGGAGGGCTCCAGGTCCGGACGGGTTCACCCTGTTGTACTTTAGATCGTTTGGGCACCTACTCTCTGAAAATTTTTTGGAAGCTTATAATGCCCTCTCGCAAGGAGGTGCCCTACCGACTGACGCTCTTCGAGCGCACATCACAGTGATCCCGAAACCGGACAAGGACCCCTCCCTCTGTGCCAGCTACCGTCCAATAGCATTGTTGAACACAGATTTGAAAATTTACGCTAAAATGCTGGCAAATAGGCTTCTCCCTTATATACCCGACCTTGTACATTCCGACCAGGTCGGATTTGTGCCTGCCCGAGAGGCACGAGACAATATAGTCAGGGTTCTCAATGTGATTAATTCGGCCCGCAGCCGTTCGCGCCCTCTTATGCTCCTATCCATGGACGCCGAGAAGGCGTTCGATCGGGTTGATTGGAATTTCCTCGAGTCCACGCTCCAATATCTAGGGCTGGGGACACATATGCGCTCATGGATTATGGCCCTTTTACTCATCCCCAATGGCAGCTGTGAGAGTTAATGAAACTCAATCAGAGTACTTCTCCATCTCCAATGGTACCCGTCAGGGATGCCCCCTATCCCCGCTCATATTTATCCTCACGCTGGAACCCCTATTATGCACCATTAGGGCAGATGATTCCGTCGGGGGCCTACAGGTTCCCTCGGGGACACACAAATTGGCAGCCTACGCGGACGATCTGGTCTTCTTTATATCCCGTCCAATGTCCTCAGTCCCAGCCCTTACGAAGGCATTCGACACTTATGGAAAGCTCTCTAATTTTTTGGTTAATCAGGCCAAGTCGGAAGCTCTCAACATCACCTTACCCCCGATGGAACTAGACCGTGTGAGGTCCTCCTGCCAGTTCTGTTATTCACAGAAGAGTCTCAACCACCTGGGTGTACGTGTTACAGCGGACCCAGACCACTTATATGCTGAATATTATGCCCCTTTACTACACGCAATCAAACGTGACCTCTCGAACTGGCAGGACCTGACCCTGACATGGTTTGGTCGCTGCGCCTCCCTAAAGATGACAGTTTGACAGTTCTCCCCAGGATTCTGTACATACTTCAGGCGATACCGATTCATTTACCTCCCACTTTCTTCTCCCAACTGAGACGTATGTTTGTATCCTATGTCTGGGCTAGTCGGCGTCCGAGGTTGGCATATCGCCTCCTGGTACTACCTAAGGACCGGGGTGGAGTGGGCCTGCCGGACATTAAACTTTACTACAAGGCGTCCCACCTTGTCCGATTACTGGACTGGTGCCGCCATATAGATCAGAAACGATGGGTGGGGATGGAACTTTCAGAATCCAGACTGCCGCTCTCGGGGGCTGCGTGGCTCACTTCCCCTCTGCCGTCAGAGATCTCCTCACATCCCTTCATTGCGCCTACGCTGAGGGTGGCTAGGACGTCTCTCGATAATTCGGGAATTTCCCCCCACCCATCGCCCATGATACCGGTAATTGGGGACCCCGACTTCCCCCCAGGCCTGGAGAGCGGTCGCGTCCGCAGACTATTGAAGGTAGGTAAGTTCCGTCTTCTCGACTTTATATTGGACGGGACATGGATGTCTCTTGACTCCATACGACATCTGACCTGCCCAATGCTAGATGAGTGGAGTGCACGGCAGATCCGCCACTTTCTGATCTCTGTGCCCGGCCTGAGTCAGTTGACGCGTTGCCTCACGGATTTTGAGTCCATATGTCATCAAGGGGCCCCAATTCGCCATGCCCTTTCTCTGCTTTACAGACAACTCTGCTCGCCACCGCAGTCGTATTGCCCTCCATTCCTCGAGAAATGGGAGTCCGAGTTGGGAAGACCCTTTACTAAGCATCAAAGGGGTACAATATTGTCCTTGGCCCATAGATCCTCCATAGCATGCAAATTCCAGGAACAGGGATACAAGATTGTTTCCCGCTGGTATAGAGTCCCGTATATCCTAAACAAAATGAACAGCTCGATCCCCTCAACCTGTTGGAGATGTGAACAGGCTCAAGGTACCATGCTACATATATTCTGGCAGTTCTCCGGCCTTCGTTCATTTTGGACAGGGGTGAGGGAGACGATACACCGGCTGGTAATCGAGGCCCTACCAGATGACCCGGCGGTTTGTCTGTTACACATGACCCCTCTCACTGTTAAACGCTACAAAAAATCCCTGACAAAACATTTGTTAAATGCGGCTAGGTCATGTATACCTCTGATGTGGAGACAATCCAACCCTCCCACGTTGAGACTATGGTGGGGGCGGGCCGGGGGGCGGGCCGGGGGAGAGGAGTTCCCCTAAGCCCTGATAATGCCTCTAGATCCTATCCCCATCCCCTCCTTTTCCTTTTCTTCTTCCTTTCTGCCTGACCTCTATGTGATTTAGACCCTTCTGAAATTGTCCTGTCCAGGTGATGCCCCCTGAGGTGGGAACACACCCACTCTCTTACACCGGACGTGACTCTTGAAGCTCAACTTAGGACTAGAACTGACATACAGAGTGAGAGAGGTGGGCACGTCCCACACAATGATCAGTATGTATATGTCATTGTTAGCTTAGACAGCCGGTACTTTTCAGTCTCGAGGTCATGTTTAAAGCCTATATGTGAATATAATTATGCGGAGATGTAGCATTACTGCCAGTTGACATGTGATATAGATCTTTATATTGTCCTATGAGACCACTTAGTTCTAAAATGTTAGCATTTCTGTTGTAATACCTTTACAATGCTCTGTATTCATGTATCTGTCTGCTAATTGCAACAATAAACGCAGAATTATTTAAAAAAAAAAAAAATCAGCATACCTGTGTTATATGTAGCGTTGAAGCCGAGCCCGGCAACAGCTCCGTCACTGACGAACTCAACCAGCATATGGTTGCTGGAAGCGATGAGTTGAGGAATTATTTGATTGCCGCAGAATTTATCCCACAGCACAACAGAGTTTTTAGTGGGACCGTCATAGATTCTCATGTAGTCAGAGTTGCAGTCAAGACTGGACTGGAGATTAAAACCACTGAAAGTAAGTGAAGCCTAAAAGGTAACACAAAGAAAATGTTATCTACAGTAAGCCATTAGCTTCACATATTTCCAACTGCAAGCTGGGTTAGATTTAATATAGTGCAATACAGGACTGTATTAGTACTTAAATAACCCTTCAGAAATAGCCACATGATTATGGAGGATGCTCATTTCTGTTAAAAGATCTCACAGCTGTAGAGATTTTCTGGCTAAGATGTCCCTTCAAACATGTGTATGTTTTCCATCGACAACCTTTTTTATTTTTCCGTTGACAGAACTCTTCTCCTCCCTACTGACTTATTACTTGTCGCTTCACATGATATGCAATTGTTCCAAAAGACAAATACATTTAAACTGGACACATTTTGGGGCAGAAACCTTTCACCGAAGTCTTTAGTCAAAAAAGTCTTTGATTGGACCCTGTGTCAAAGGACAATGAAAACTAAAAATGAATCCATGTCCCATTGTGTTCCCTCTAACCCCCCAGTCCTACCATTCCTTCACTACCAGAGCCAGATGTAGGGCAAAAGTGATTTAGCATATCAGAGTTGCCAGAAAAGGCTCCTAGCAATGGAGTGATAATGGTAGCATAAGACTATAGAGTGGGCACCATTCCATAAAAAGGAACAGGTAGCAAAAAGTCCAGTGGGGCAATAGCAGTTTCAAATTACAATTAAAGAATGTAGACGTGTGAGGTCTAGGTGCTTCAAAGATAGACAAGAAAAAGCCACAACTGTGACAGATAAAAAAGAGGAAAGGGTACAATGACCTTATGTATAATCTTAGATGTATTTAGAGAAATAGAAAAAGACAATTTTGCAATCATAATTGGATTCATTTGATTTATTATCAATCTTGTGTCTGTCTACAAAACAAGGCACGTATGGTATTTAAGTTTCACAGGTAGACTGTTTCCACATTTGTGGTCAAATTGTTCATGTTTGCAGTTCCTTTACCTGCCCAGAAGGAGTCCTGATCAACCAAACCCAGTTAACATTATTAGGATAAGCAGAGGGATAGTTGGCAGAAGTGAAAACTCCTTTCTCTTTATCAAGCAAAGTAGCAAAGACAACTAAGAAGTGAGAACAAAAAAACATATAAATTGGAGTTAGTTAATGGAGAAAAAAAAGATGAATAATAATGAATAAATGCCGCTGCCTTTTATGATATCCATTGGGAACTTTTTATGGCTAAAAAAACACGGCAAAAGTCTGGAATTTTGAACTTAAAGCCAACGGAACAGTTTAAACTAAATACAGTTTAGGTGCATGAAATAAAAGGTTTTCTAAAGTCTTAAAGTTCATTTTCTTTAGAAAATCTGGGTAGAAAGGTTGTCCCCTGTCAGCATGCAGTAGAGATGGCCCCTTGCTCAATGTGTGGAAGCATTGGTCTCCCTGCAGAGGTCTGACCTGTCCCTGCTAAGTGCCAGCTAAAGCTCTCCAATTGGCTGAGAAGTGAGCTTAGCTGCTTGCAGAGCTATTGATCTCACTCAGCAGAAGGTGTGTTGGACCTCTGCAGAAAGACCACTGATTCCACAAAGAGAACAAAGGTCATTGTCTACAGCATGCTGGCAGGGGACAGACTGTTCCGCTTTCTAGATACCACAACCTGTAAGATTTTGCACACATTTTCTTATAATGCACCTGGTATGTATTTAGCTGATTTTATACTGACAGATCAATTGTGCTGTAATCAGCATCCTAGATATCCTCTTCCATCCTTGTCACAGCTCACAGAATCCACCTCTCCTAAACCAATACAGCCACCCGCATCCCAGAACCCATACATGATAAGTTGTGCCTCATTTCACATTTCCGGCTGGCCCTGGAACCCTCAGCTTTCAAAATTTTGGCTGAATAATTCTTGTTACTTTGGCCCTTGAAGTTAACCCCAAATGGCATCCAAACTAATATCTTGATTTATGTATTTGAGAGCAGTCTGGTTAGCTCATTGTTGTGTATTTTGTGGCTCGTGATAGAGCTCTATTCCTCTAAAATCTCTTGTAAAAGGCCTGAAAGTGCTTTCTGTACATGAAATAAGTTCATTCATTTCATTTTCAAATTCAAAGAAAATGAACATGGCAACTAATCTGATTCTGGTTCTTATTTTCCAACCTGGTCACAATCAGCAGTAGAAATCTTGGTTGGTATGGGCTCCATCTGCCTTCAAAATGTATCATTCCTAATGCGTCAAATAAATAAAATCGCAATCTACAAAAACTTACTGCATTGATAAACTTGGTTAATTTTAGCCACATCCAAGACACTCAGTCCATCTCTCTGCCCAATGGGCACAGTGTGATCAGGCTTGGGGACAATTGAGGGTTGATTTGATGTGTTGGAGAATGCATAGCTGTCAACAGGCAAATGGAGATTAGATCAACGTATGATCAATAAAACATTTTAGCATTTAACAACAATCTTCCAGCTAGCACAAAATTCATGACTTACGCATCATAATGCATCACTGAACCATAGTCATACCCAAGGACCATGTTTTTATTGTTCTGTTTATCAAAGTTGGCCCAGGATGCTGTAACAAGACAAAAGCAATGGTAATATCCTTCTTGTGAAAACATTGCTAAATTCTCCTTGTGTAAATGCTGCCATTACCTTCATAGATAAACTGGTACTTGATGTCAACATAATTGTCGCGATCCATCCTCACCTGTTCATGGGAGAAGCCCAGGGCATGGTTTAGTTCATGCTGTACAATCCCACTGATGACGCATTTAGGAATCAGGTAAAGCTGCTGGCCTCCGCCAATTCTTCCAAGATATGATAGACATCTAGAACTAGTAAACACGCAGTTCAAAACAATTTATCTTCAGTATTGTTTAAGAGTCAAAGACAAACAATTTCATAGAAATAATGAATTACTCTGATCTACAGGAAGAAAATGAAAAAAAGAAACAATGGCACAGTGGTGTAAGAACCGATGGGGCTACACTTCACAACATTCCCTCATTGTGCCTGTACACCACTCACATATAGCCAAGGGAACTACAAGTCCCGGCATGCCCTCATTGTCCCTGTACACCCCTTAAATATCACCCTGGGAACTAAAAGTCCCAGCGTGCTCTCATTGTCCCTGTACACCCCTACTCACACACACACATATCACCCAGAGAACGTCAAGTCCCAGCATGTCCTCATTGCTCCTGTACACACCACACATATCATTCAGGGAGCTACAAGCCCCTGCATGCCCTCCCTGTCCCTGTACACCCCCCACATATAACCAAGGGATTTGTAGTCCTCTATACCTCGTACTATTAGGCATTGCTGTATAATGTATTGCTGGGATTTGTAATCCTCTATAGCCAGTGCCATTTGGCATTGCTGTATAATGTATTGTATTGAATTATCCTTAGAACCAGATGGACAGGGTGGAAATATAATGGGGGTGGGAAACAAAATGTTGTTCTGCCTCGGGCGCCCGTAACTTTGGTTACACCACTGCATTGGCACTCGGTCCTAGATTGTGAAGAATAAAATAACAGCAAGATATTCAAAGTCAACTTGTCTAAACTATTATTACTCTAGACTGGGCGTCAAAGAGCTAACTAAATCATCACATTCAGGCTAAACAATAGCAAAAAGTAAAGAAAACACAGAAAATTGGAGTTTTAGTAAATATGCTTTTTTGATAGCAGAGTCAAGACAATGGGTAGGAGTCCCAGACACGTAATAGATTAGTAAATTGAGAAAACTGGTGAGATAAATACCCAGGTATTGTAGAGAGTGGGATTCCCATGTGAATAAAAAAGAACAAGTCTTTATTTTTATTCAATATTGTTATCATTATTATTATTATTATTACATGAGGAAATAAAATAGAGCAGCAGTCATGCACAGATAGGTGCACTAAAGTCTATGTTTTAGATGACCCCTACTGTATCACTTTATGCAGAGAGATATAATGGACAATAGACAAGACAACCTACCCAGATGAAATGATGTCGAGATAATCCCTTTCTCCTGTACGAGGCACAAATCTCAGACAAGTCAATGTCTCATACTCTTGCATGGCAGTCATAAATGTATTTATTTCAGCAAGAGCTGAAAATAGAGAACGGAGATTGGTTTTCTGCAAATAACAAATAGCAATGAATACTTAAATACAGGAGGATGAAGAGGGAACTCACTGTAGTTGACGGATAGGATGTAGGGAACATGGACTGTACCATTGGCATTTTTAGGCCAAACGCAAGTACTACAGTTTGAGGCACTGCGTCCAACCTTTAACAGAATATCATTTTCGTGTGTAGATAAGTTGCTATCTAAATATACAGAAAAATGGTTACAGTTAGTACACTTAAAAAATATATCCCATCTTAAAGCTGAACACCAGACTAACAGATACAATCACAGATGAAATACATATAATCCTGCCAATAGATTTGTATTTCTGTTCATCCAGTTTTGAGATTAACGCTGCTCTTCTCTATTTGGCAGGGCAAGAGACCTGGTTCTTCACTGCTGCAGTTACATAAATTCAAACAGAACAAATGCAGTTTTGCTGGATAAATAGCTAATAGAATTTTTTAAAATAAATAGACCCCTAAGTGTCTTGTGATTTACAACTTTATTCATTATCATTGCTCATACCCTTGGGGGACAGGTTTAGTGCCCTTATGATTTGGTAAATAATCCTATCATGCATGTGTGGATAATCCTGCTATAGGTCCCTTGAGGTACTTTTGAACCTTTACTCTTTTATGGCTACATGGACACATACAAAACACACATTAGGCACACCTAGTCTTAATTTACATCTAGCAAATGATTAAAACAAAAGAATGGAAGTGACTTAATTTTGTGTGAATAGTGAGACCATTCAAAACTTTTAATTATCCAGATTAGTAAAGGCGAGTGTATAAGTTATACCCCTGACCTGTGGAAAATCTAGTTGGGTGACTCCCTGAGCTCTGGTCTGGTTTTGTATCTCCCTGGAGGTCTTTGAGCCCTGGAAGGAGATGACTCTAAAGAGACTATCACCAGACCATTCATTCAATAATAAACATAGCAGATCATATGTGCATCTAACTTATGCTGGGTCAGCACAGACCCACAGAGACGCAGAGTAGTTAGACACCCCCAGGTAAAGAGAGGGCTAAGACAGGCAAGGAGGACGGCGGTTTTGCTAGGTAATTGACTTTTTCTGGAGTAGTCAGTTTTTCTGGGAAGTTCAAAGGCACATTGGAAGTGAAAAAAAGATATGAAATGGAAAAATGGCAAGTAAGCATTTCATTTTTTTTTTATGTTCTGTGCTTTTACCTTCAAGTGTTTAAGCTGATGGGTTTGGTAAGGCTCCTTTACCATAAGAGCAGTAAAAAGGTGTAAGTCTCCCTCAGGGGTTGTTTAAGCTGACTAGATACTAGATGCAATTCTAAAAACATTGTATGACAAATAGTGCCCAACGATAGTCCAGTAATTATCTGATTGCCTTTGGAAACCAGCTAACATGTTTTTTCTTCCAGAGTGAAATATTTTTTATAAAAGATTTTTGCCTTCCTCCAGATCTATTATGGGTCTAGGGTCATAGCGATACACTTTTGGATTAATTCCATTGATTTGGGTCTATTTTCTGCCTAACTATGTAAAGTACAAGTCACAGGCCCACCGAAACCCCTTGGAATTTTCAATGCATTGAAAACCTACATTGGAACAGCACAGGTCTGCTTCAAATCTATCAATATATGAACTCTAACAGGGTTATTCAGAAAAGGGTGAAGGGTTTGGAGAAGGCAGGAGAAGGGAACAATCTAGGACAACATAGCTGAACTGGAAAGTGAGCTGAATTGGAGAATTTTCCCAAATCAGCTTTTTAGTTCTAGATTGTTCACTTCTCCTGCCTTCTCCAAACCCTTCACCCTTTTGTGAATAACCCTGTAAGCGATTGGGTTCATTCAGATAATACAGAATTGTCTTCATATTCTTATCTGGCTGAGAATTTCTTTGGATTTCTTTGTTTGTAGATTTGTACCCATTTTCCAAAGTAGAAAGAAAAATAATTCTGTAGCTTCTGAAAGTCACAGCTGCTTAGATCTTTAAATATAACAATTTAGACCCAGTATGTGGAGCTAGGAGACCTGTTACTGAGCAATTTAGTTAATTTCCTAAACCAGAAAAGCAAATTCAAAGCCAATGTAGCAGTACAAACACTTAGGGGTCTATTTAGAACATTCCGTCCAGCCATGTGCAAGCTCCTGAGCTGCATGTAGTGGCAGCAATGCCATGCAAACAGCATTGGCTCAGCATATGGATGGGTGAAAGAGTTATAAATAAGCCCCGTATTGTCCTGAGAATATTGTAAAAGAGGACTACTGAACTGTAAAAAGAAGCCATGAAGGAAACTGGAAAAAGAAGCAGGATAATGGAAACAATAGAGAACAAAAAGATAGCAAAAATTAGAACTTTAGAAAGCTTACCAACTTTGTTCATTCCAGTGACAGGAGTCTGAAAGTTAAATATTTTGTATCAATATTTTATTTCAAATAAAAAAAACTAATAGCAGACAACAAGTGATAGTTCCACCCCATCTCCACCTGCCAGAGACCTCCATATCCCTTTATGGACTGACATCTTGGGCCTTATTGGTAATATTGCATTCTTGCCTTTTGTTAGTGGAACAGTTAGTTATCCCAACTACCCAACTACACTTCATTGTTCTGGAACAGCTTCCTGATGTTGACAATGATGGAACATGCTTATAGACTATAGCAGAAGCACACGTGGCAGAGTAACAACACAGGAGAACGGGGGCAAAGAAGTGTCTGAAGAAGGATCTTCATGTCAGGATCACAAGGTAGGATTTTACTATAAGCTTCAGTTTTTAAAAGGACTATTGTTGAAATGATGTTCAATGATATCAGTCATGTTAGAATGTACAGTATATGTGATTGTAGTAACTGGGCTTTCATGCACTTTGAAAAGAAACCTCCGTAAATTAAATAAAAAGAACCTCCGTAATGTAAAAAAAACAAACCATGTTATACTCTAATTAAAGAATTCTTTTAAAAATAATTAAATGTATTTAAAGTGCACATAGTCTAAGTTCCTACAGTCATATGAAAAAGTAAGTACATTTACCACATACAGTATGTGAACAGGCAAACATTAGATCCTTATTCTAATATTTCTTACAGATAAAGGTGATGTACTTGAATGTAAGCACAAGGAAGACATTTTTCCCTTTTAATTATTTATTCAACAAAAATACTAGACATGTGCGATTCGGTTCGTTCCGAAATTCGTTTTGGACGAATTTTCGGAAATTCGGAGATTCGGATGCATCCGAATTCCGAATTAAAGCTAAGCCGAATGCAAACGAATCCGAAATTCCCGATTTCCCGAAATTCGTTATTAAACGAATTTCGTTGCAGCAAAATGACATTAGGAAAAAAAATAAAATACAACAGTTACCTTCTCCTACAGTTCTATGGTTAAAGTACAGAAGCAATAGCGTAGCCGTACAGGGTAGGGGACAGGTTTGCCATTGTTACGGTCGCAGGTTCTAGTCCTGGGTAAGGTAGGGGATAAAGATTTTTTTTTCTTTACTTTTGAATTGACATTCTCCTATTGACCTAAATGTAATTTCTCATTTTGCTATTGGACGAATTCCGCAGCAAAATTAATTTTTTTTTTTTTTACAGTCTGTTGCCGAAATAAAAAAGTCCCGCCGCAGACGACCACCCGAATCCGAAAACTAGCCGCAAAAAAATGAGATTCTGTTTGAAAGTCAACAGATGGGCGGAGCGAGCCATGACGTCATGGCTCCCTCCGCCCATTTGACATACTCAGCTGTCAAATATATCAAATGCTTCTATGGCTAAAGTACAGAAGCTATAGTGTAGAGGTTAAAGCACAGGCTTGCCATTAATAAGGTTGCAGGATTTAGTCCAGGCCACAGCGTGTGAAGTTTTTTATTTTTCATAAACGAATTTCGGCAGCACTACCGCTAACTAATTTCGTCCGAAACTAATTTAATTTCGGACCCGAAAAACGAAACTAAACTAAACAAATTTTTTTTTTTCAAAACGAAACTAAACGAAACAAATTTTTTGCTGGTGCACATGTCTAAAAAAATACCAATAGATGTAATGATATGCTGTGGAAAAGTTAAGGACACCCTTGGCCTCAGAAGCTAGTATTGACCCCTAGCAGAAATTACATATTCTAGGCATATTGGATAACTGCACACCAGTCTCTGATATCACCATGGCAAACTTTGTGGACGCTCCTGCATGTAAAATGCATTCATCACAAGATTACTTGCACAAACTACCTGTTTTAAATCCCCCACAACATTTGAATAGAATTGAAATCAAGTCCTTGACTGGGTCAGTCCATTGCCCTCTATTTTCTCCTTTTAAGCCATTCCCAGTACCAATTGCTAGTGTTCTTCGGATCATTAGACTGTGGAAAGACTAATTTCCAGTTCAAATGTAACTTTGGACAGATGGCCTCACATTCTCATCAAGCTCACTTTGATACAATGCAAAATTCTTAGCTGCCTCAATGTGGGCAGCTGCCAAGAGCCCGAAGCAGCAAAGCAACCTCAAGTTATATTTCCACCACCATGATTTACAGTGGGTATGAGGTTCTTCTCCTGCATATGCCTGAGTTGCCCTCCTCACTCAGTAACTCAGAGAGACCATACCTGATGAGGATGAAGTAGCTGGATCAGAGATCTGCAGCAAGATGAGAAGATCTCTATTGTCAGAGTTGGCCTACAGGCAACCAGGCAGGAGCCTAATAGCACACAGCTTCTCCAAAAGACCCACGTTTTTTGGTTGCACAAAGAAGGTGTTCTTTGACCCTCAGACCATCATTATCCCTGGTTTTCATCTGTCCATTGTACTGTGCATGCCAATTCATCTTACCTCTTTTGATGGAGGCACGGGTAGACTGGTCACCAGCCCGGTAACACAGCCCAAAAGCAGAAGGAAGACCTTCTCATTCATCTTGTTCAGAATTCTCCTTTGCTGTAATGGGAAATATCTTCTCTCTGAAGCTTGTTGTGACACTCATCCTCTGGATCACCTTATATACAGGTACTAGAGAAGATTCGACCAATCATGAGGCAGAAAGGAAAATTTCAAGCATTACCTAGATTAATTGTGTATGGGAATTAGAAATGTATAATAATTTCATGTGTGACGCTATGTTCATTATATTATTATCTTAGTGATGTCCAGCTGTTCAACTTGTATGATTTTAAAGACAGACCCAGAGAGACTGAGCGGAGGGGCTACATGACTGGGGGGAGGAATAGTCCCGGGAGAAAGAGTTAATATAAAATGGGAATAGCTGCTCTTACCTGATTGGATGTGGGAGTCAGGTGTCCGGGAGGAGCTGCATGGGAAGGAACTGCAAGGGCTGAGCGACGTCCTCTTTCTGGAAATCGACAAAGGAAGCAAGTTGTTTGTTCTTCACCTTGCTGCACAAAAGAAAATACAATTTTGCCATGAGTGACCTGGAGTCCCTATAGGCGCAGGTCAGGGCGGCTGCTGTGCAGAAGGGGCACCAGTGGCTCCAAGAGCAGTTGGCTGATGTGTTAGGGGGTTCCAGGGAGGCTCCGTCAAGCCCCCCTGTCCAAAAATGTTCTTGGAGGTCTTGGCCTCCTGAGCACTTGAGTCCATTTAGTTCCCCCAGGGTCCAGCGTCGCTATGGGAGCCCCTCCAGGGACCCTCCAGCCCCTCACCCGCTGCCTACAGCCTCTGGGTCAGTGGTGAGGGCTGGGAGGAATCCCCGCAACCGACGGGACCCAAGGGAGGTGGGGTGTGCTTCTTCTCTACCCGCTTTCCCACCCTGCGTTTGCCTGGATCATGCAGCCTGGCGCGGGACCCATGCTGTTGCGAGTGGCCGGGAGATGGTGTCTCCCTCCGCTTTTCTTTCCCCCATCTGCCAGCTGATATGGCCTCCCCCTCCAGGGCTGCGGTGCCAGAGAGGGGTGCCTGTCGTGGACCGGGACCTGTAACAGGCGGCGCGGGAAGGGGGTACTCGTTCCCCCGCTGCTCCTGCTCTGCATGTGGACGTACTTACGGCCTCCCCCACCGCTGATGTACCTAGCGGAGGGAGGGCCCGCCGTGGAGCCGGAGCGGTGCCAGTCGTCGGCCGGGGTGTGTTCCTCTGCTGCCCCTTCTTTCCATGCTGCCATGCTGGATGCGGCCTCCCCCTCGGCCGAAGTGCAGAGCGGGGAGAGGGCACGTTGCGGGAGACATACTGCCAGGGCCGCCATCAGGGGGGTACCGCCGATACTCATTAGATGCAGCCCGGGCAGCCCCTTACATGAGTATCGGCTGCCGGTGACAAGCGAGGAGGCAGCCGGGCCCCCGCAGCGCAGGAGGAGGCCAGCCATAGCAGCGTCGGGCCCCAGCTTTACCTATACAGGCATTGGAGCAGGCTGGGGCCCCATCGCACCGAGATCAGCTTTTCATCTGATCTCTGACCGCCGGAAGTGACATCACGTCACTTCCGGCCAGTCCAGTGGCAGAGGAGGCCAGGTGAGCAGGTAAGAGGAGCTGGGAAGGAGCTGGCAAGGAGGGAGGGAGGGAGATGCAGCCCTGTCCAGCCCACCTGAGATCACTGCAGAGCCCACCATAGAGTATCAGATGGGCTGTGCAGCATCTATGGTGGGCTCTGCAGGATCACTCTCAGGTATGTGTGGAGTCTCAGGTGCGTCCTGCGTCTAGACCAGCACGTCACTAAGCCTTGCGTCCAGCGTGTCATTAAGCCCTGCGTCCAGCGCGTCATTAAGCCCTGCGTCCAGCGCATCATTAAGTCCTGCATCCAGCGCGTCACTAAGCCCTGCGTCCAGCGCGTCATTAAGCCCTGCATCTAGTGCATCACTAATCCCAGAGTCCAGCGGGTCACGAAACCCAGAGTCCGGGGGGTCACGAAGCCCTGTGTCCAGCTGGTCACGAGGCCCTGCGTCCAGCGGGTAATGTAATTGTGGGGAGGGACATTAGAGTGTAAGCTCCTCTGTACAGAGACTGATGTGACTGTGGGGGGGACATTAGAGTGTAAGCTCCTATGTACAGAGACTGATGTGACTGGGGCTGCAACAACGAATCGACTAAGTCGATTAAAGTCGATGATGTTGTCAACGTTTTCCATCATCGATTAGTCGGCTTTTGATTAGTTGCCCCTGTTTGCGGCTTCACGCCACACACCGCACCTCCTCCCCGTCTCTCCCAGCTCTGAGCTCTCTCCCGCCGCTGCCCGCTAAGATGATCACGTCGTTGCAGAGAGACTGCAGTGTGGGGGAACGGCAGCTGCCGACAGTCCCAAAGTCTCGGAAGAAAGTAAAGTTGCTTGAAGAGTGTGCAGGTAAGACTACCTGCACCCCCACATGCTGTATACATTTATTGCTGGGATTTGTTGTATTCCTCTATAGCTGATGGTATATTGCGCTGTATATGTACCATCAGCTACAGAGGACCACAAATCCCAGAAATACATTATACACTGTATGTATATTGTATTGCTGGGATTTGCAGTATCCCTCTATAGCTGGTGATAGTCTGCATTGCGCTGTATAATGTATTGCTGGGATTTGTAGTCCTCTATAGCCGGTGCCATTCTGCATTGATTGCTGTATAATTTAAATTTTACATTTCACTATATTGCACACCACACTTTTTTTTTTTTGCTTCCACCGCTCCAAGCTTGAGTGACAGAGACAGATGTGACTGGCTCAGTGTTCTCTGTTCGGTCTGACAATCTGAGAGTGGCAGCGGCTGGGAGGCGCAGCCACACCCCCTTAAAGGGACAGACTGTTCCTGGGGCTTCTTCTGTCGGAGTATCCCTCTGGTAAAAAAAAGACAGAAAATAGCACTGCGCTTCACAAACTCAAAAATATATTCCTAAAATGTGAGAAGAATTGTATAAATTGTGAAACTGTCACAGGGTGATAAAAAAAATTTGTATTATACACAACACCTGTGTTGCACATTCCCTTTGCTAATACTAGTTCAGTAAAAACTCTTGGTCTAATGGTCTAGACACTATAAGCCATAATGAACATAGAAATTAAAAAAAAAACAACTAAACAAAACATATACTTGTACTAGTACTTCTCATAAAATGTGTACATATAGAAATTCTGTATTAAATCTCACAAGTGATGTACAACTCCCTCTTAATCTACATATCCATATGTGAAGTCCATTACTTCTTAATACAATAAAGTCCTTGAAATATGTGAAGATATAGCTTCCAACTTTTATAATCCACACCACGTCCGTGAATGCATAAACAATGAGTGAGTCAGTGCTCTCCAGTCTCCACCGTGCTCAAAGATAACATCTGGCCGCACTCACAGACTCCTATTGCTCACCATATTTCAGATGAACAATTAGCGCTTTGCTGATATAAATAGAACCAAATCCTCTCCTTTGTTTTTAATCCGACAATAAATTGAGGTATATTCCTCCCAACTCTGGCTTATCTTTTCAAAACCGTATAATACTATTCCTCCATCTTCCACCTTCTCTTGTACTCAGAGAAAGAAAAAATGCTTCCCATAGTGTAGTATGTCAGAATAAATGTATTTAAAACAATTAAAATGCACTTACAATTAAAATAAGGCAATTGCACATGGATTGTGTCCACTGGAGCTCCTGTCTCTATGATCGTAACGCTCGCATGGATCCGCCCCCACCTGATGCATTTCGTCACTATTGACTTATTCTGAGGCGCCGGTCTGCATACTTTGCCCTTTGTTTATTATGGTTTATAGTGTTTAGACCATTAGACCAAGAGTTTTTACTGAACTAGTATTAGCACAGGCATTGTGCAACACAGGTGTTGTGTATAACACAAAATAGTGTTAACACCTTGTGACAATTTCACAATTTATAACATTTTTCTCACATTTTAGGAATATATTTTTTTCAGTTTGTGAAGCGCAGTTCAATTTTCTTTTTTTTTTTCCTATTTTGGGTGTACTCACCTATTAAGCACAGCTGCTTTTAGAGTGTTATTTGATTCCTAGCGCAGTTTTTTTCTATCTAACATTATCCCTGCTGGTGTCCGCGGCTGGGGCAGAGGAAGAAGAGCTAGATCAGCGACCTGGGCCGATCGTCATGGTGCAGGGCGGCGGCACCTCCTGGATGTCGGGACTCGTTACCTGAATACAGTGAGTTGAGCAATCCTGATGGCTCGACGGTGTTGGGAGCCAATGGCGGACGGCTGCGTAGTCATCTGGCTCGGCGCCGCGACAGCTTGGTGAGCCTCTTTTCTTTGCCTTCTGGTGGGGTAGGGTCTGGCGTGGCGACGGTGGACTGGGGGTTGGTCGGGTCGCTGGTACTTGGCGGGGTGACGCCCCCTTCGGTGGCGGGGAGTAGTGATTGGCGGGGTGCGTTGCCCGGGGTTCAGGAGTTTTTTGAGGGGTTTAGGTCCTTGCTTGCGCACTGCAAATTTTCTAGGGCTCTGGCGCCGCCCCCGGACCTGTGGAGGCTTGGTTGCCAGTGGACTCTTCACTGGCTCCTGAGGGGGTTCGGCCTGCGGCCCTGGGGGTGGGGCCGCCGCCGTAGTAGGTGGTGTGCCCCTGTTTCTCTGGCGAAGGACACTGGGGGGAAATCGTATGGGTTATCAGATTCGGCGAAAGGGCAGGTATATGTTTGCATTGAGGGTCCCTTGGGGGTGCACTTGAAGCCGGAGGTGAGGGAGAAGATTTGGAAGGGGTAATATGTGTGGTTGTTTTCGTTGTTGCCATTGGAGAAGTTCAATATAGAGAAGGGTAAGGCGGATGAGAGTAAAACAGAGGAGGAGGAGAAACGTTGCTGGCGTCTCATTCCACGGACCTTTACGAATTGGCTGCAGGGGTTCGCCATTTGCCTAGTGTGATTGGTGAGCGGGCGCCGGAGAATTGTTCGGCGTTGTTCTGCTATATGGATGCGATCAGCGAGGCGCACACGGTTTATGGGGGCACGGCGTGGCTGCGTTATGACAAACAGTTCCACCGGGGGAAGGCTGTTCGTCATGATGTGCATTGGGATCACAAGGATATCGGCTTGTGGATTCGGCTCATGGCGCAACCCCGGGTGCCGGGACCACCTTTTCCAGTGGCTGCCTCGGGACAGTCAGCCGGACAGCGGAAGGGCTTTTGTTGGCAGTTCAACGAGGGCTCTTACCGTTTTGGGGCCTCCTGTTGTTTCAAGCATGAGTGCTTTGGCTGCGGAGGCTCACATGGATTCTCCAGGTATTTCAAGAGGGGCAAGTCGCAGTTGTCGGACCCTGGTGGCTAAAGAGAGGACGCCAATAAATCGCTTCGCGATGGAGCCTTATCTAAGTAAGTATCCTAGGAGGGAGGATGCGGTTTTTCTGCGGGACGGCTTCAATCTGGGTTTTCACATTCTTTGTCCTGTCCCTCCTGTCCTAGCCTGTGTCCCCAGGAATTTGAAATCTGCATTTCTTTATCCTTGGCTGATCTCAGCCAAATTGGACAAGGAGGTCGAGCTGGGCAGGATGGCGTGGCCGGTTGCGGCCCAGCCTATTCCCGAGCTGATTGTGTCGACCTTAGGAGTAGTTCCCAAGAAGGAGCCTCACAAATTTCGGCTTATTCACCACTTGTCGTACCCGAACGGGGCGTCGGTTAACAGTGCTATTAGTCCGGATTTATGCTCGGTATCCTATTCATCGTTCGACACGGCGGTGGTGTGGGTGCAGCGTTATGGCGAGTGGGCACTGATGGCGAAAGCGGATATCGAATCTGCGTTTCGGTTGCTCCCCGTGCACCCCCGATAGCCAACACTTGCTCGGCTGTCAGTGGGACGCGCGGTATTTTATTGATTGTTGTTTGCCTATGGGGTGTTCGATTTCCTGCTCCTCTTTTGAAAAATGTAGTACGTTTGTCGAATGGGTGGTGCGTGATGCGGCTCAGGTTTCGTCCATCATCCACTACCTGGATATTTTGTGTGCGTTGACCCGTCGGGTTCCCCCCTCTGTTCGGTGTTGTTGATGACTTTAGAAAGGGTGGCCCGGGAATTGGGTATTCTGCTGGCGCACGGAAAAACTGAGGGTCCTGCGACCGAGCTGCAGTTTTAGGGTATCATCATGGAATGCCGCTTGCCGCAGGACAAGCTCGAGGATTTAAAAAGGGAGGTGGGTGCGGCTCGGAGGGCACGTAAGGTGCGTCTCCGCCTGCTTCAATTTCTGTTAGGGAAATTGAACTTCGCCTGTCGCATCATGCCGATGGGGAGGATTTTCAATCGGTGGTTGTGTGCGGCTACGGCGGGGATGGTATCCCCTCATCATTTTATTAGTTTGACTGGCGAACACAGGGCAGATTTGGCGGTTTGGGAAGCTTTCCTGGAGACTTATAATGGTAGATCGTTGTGGATGGCACCTGTGCTGTTGGCTTTTGACCTTGAATTGTACACGGACGCGGCAGGCAGCACTGGTTTTGGGACTTATTGCCAGGGGGCCTGGTGTGCAGAGGCATGGTCGGAGAATTGGCGCGAGGCGGGTTTTTGGGCAATTTGGCACTTTTGGAATTGTTTCTCATCATTGTGGCCATGGAGGTTTGGCAGGAGCGTTTTCGCGATCGTCGTATTTGGTTCCACTGTGATAATATGTTGTGGAGGCGGTGAACCGGTTGTCAGCTTCTTCGCCTCCGGTGGTGCATTTGTTGCAGCATTTGGTTCTAACTTGCTTGGGTCTCAATTGTTTTGTTAGGGCAGTGCATGTTTCTGGGGTCCAGAATTCGGTTGCTGATGCGTTGTCTCGTTTTCAGTGGGACAAGTTCTAGTCGTTGGCACCTGGAGCGGAGCAGCAGGGGATTCCTTGTCCTGGGCATCTTTGGAGGGTGGCGTTGGGATCTCAGCATCGCTGATTCCGCAGTCGGTAAGTGCGGGTACTTGGTCGGCGTACTCATCGGCTTGGCGGGAATGGTCGGAATTGGTGAGTGGAGGGCGGGCGGCCCTCTACAATGCCTGATTAGAGGGCCGCGTCTGCCTGATCCAGCCAGCCAGGATTGCCTTATATGCGATCCGGGCTGGCTGGATCAGGCAGACGCGCCCTCTAATCAGGCACTGTAG
>NW_017307409.1:161896-169002 GCF_000935625.1 Nanorana parkeri | reverse complement strand
GCTAAGGTTTAGGTGACAACATTTTTTAAATAAAGTGCAGGGACATTTTTAAATGTCCCTGAGAACATAAAATAAAACATATATATATATATTGTTTATTTTTAATACTCACCTGATCCCTGGATCCACCCACTGTTTAACTGTTTTTAACCTTAGCGGTGAGACAAGTTGTTTTGCATGCTGGCTGGGGAGTGTGCTGGGAAACTTTTTACTGTTGTACTGTATTAAGCCCTTCCATGTGCACCTTGCTGTAAAGCTGGTAACAAATTGATGAGTGCGTTTGCCATTTGTTTTACTTGACTGATTTGGTGCAGTGATGCATGGGGGGGCCTCAGCTGCCGTTGTGATGTGCGGGGTCCCTTGTGCGTCCCTGTGCCTTTAAGGGAGGTTGGGCTTCCTCCTGACAAACCTGCACCAAATTTGATATTTTGCCCCATGTGCTCCAAGATGGAGACTCTCATAGTTTAGAGTTAGGACCGCACTATATAGAGGTGCCTTGGCGCGGCTGTGCGGCCTTCACATTTTCTGGAGAAGAAGTGTATCTAAACCTCTGTTTTTAACCTTAGCAGTGAGACAGGTTTTTTGCATGCTGGCTGGTGAGTGTGCTAGGAAACGTTCTGCTGTTGGATCCACCAACAAGCGCAGCCTCCCGTCTCCTACGCTGTTAGAAGCTGCATACGGTGTGTGCTGGTTACTACTTAAACCGGCGCGCGCTGTGTGCAGCTTGTGAGAAGATACGCTATTAGCGTAGCGGAAGCTAGGCAAAATACGCAGCCGGCTTCCTCGCTACGCTAATAGCGTATCTTCTCAGAAGCTGCACACCGCGCGACAGTTTAAGTTTCTAACAGCGTGGGAGACGGAAGGCTACACTTGTTGGTGGATCCAGGGATCAAGTGAGTATTAAAAAGCACGGCGGGGGTCTGTGAAGGGGTTGAAGGCCCGCGCTACTGCCGAAATGTGCCCACAAAAGGGATAGACATTGATTTCTTCTTCCCCCAAGCCATTACACTTCTGAACATTTTATTCTTCATTTTCTTAGTTGTTACTTTGTATTGTTTGTACTATTTAGCTTCTTTTGTTACACGGATTACATATTTTCTGTGTTGCTATTAATGTGGGTGTATGTACATATATGTACAGGTGTATGTGTATGGTCACACACACGCATGGAGACCAATTGGTATTTATAATTTTTTAGTCATAGTGGATTCTGATTCTCAACATAGGTTCAACAATACCAGTTGTTAATGATTCGCTTTGCCCTACAAAATAAAGAATTTGACTTTAAGCCTTTAAAGGAGAACTATGGGGTCAGGGCTTTTCCCCATAGTTCTCCTTAGGGTAACGAGAGGACACAAACTAGCATCCTCCCGTTACCCTAAGCTCAGTATACCGCGAGCTACAGCGTCTATACTGAGACGCCACAGCCGGAGCGGATCCTGACATCGATGTCGAAATCCGCCCAGCTGCGTGAGTGACAGCTGGCTCTGCCTATCTAGAGGCAGAGCCAGCTGTACCCGCCCCCTCCCCCGTCCGTTCCGCCAGTCAGCGCTGGCGGATCGGAGCGGGGAGGGGGGAATCCAGCCCCTCACCCTGTCACGGCAAAGAGCCGTGACAGGATCGAGAGGTGAGCGAACGCCGGTATATGTTCGCTCACCTCCCGATCTACTGAGCCGACCTGTGACAGTCTCATTGTCACAGGTCGGCTAGAACTATGAGGTGAGTGAAAAGCACTCACCTCATAGTTCTCCTTTAATTAATATAAGTATCTTATAATGGGGTGGAGTCCCCGATATATAACTCCAATATTTGTATATGTAAAACAAAACCCACTTTTGGACTCAACACCCCATTCCTCATCTATATAGTGGAAACCATATATACTGTGACAATAATGAGGTTTGAGTCTGAATATTAAAAATATCTCCCAGTTCAGAGATGCAGGCCTTCATTTAGTCATTTGCCAGTCCTTCCACATTCCACAGAACAGAGATCTTCTTATCTGGCTTGTGATTTTTATTGCCCCAGCCCCAGTGAGAGTGCAAAAACAACATTTAAAACCTCTTATAGCTGTCCCTAATTAAAGGCATATCACCAGGCTTCATCTATTACCAGTGGACACGTTGATAAACACAAGCAGGTCTGGTAGAGGTTATGACCCAGGTGACCAAGCATTCCCCCGAAAGTCATAAACCTGAGTTACAATATCCGTTCCATTTCATAATTTGGAATTGGACAATGATATTGTAAAATAAAGGCTCGTCCCTCCTGCTCTCCCTCCCCAGCCCTGCCCTAGGGGCCTAGCCCTAAAGGGCTAAGAAAAAGATGCTGAAGGCAGCTAGAGAAAGCTCTTGATTTGGAACATTAAGAAAGGAACTCCAGCAACATCAAGAAGTCTTAACATCACAGAAGAGTTCCCCTTTAATTTCTGGACATCATCTGCTGAAAGCTTGCTGAAGAAGAGCCCTTCAGACTTCTCTTTTGCTTCTTGAACTCTGTCAGAAGTCATAAAAAATGTGAATCCTGCCATATTCCTGTCTGAGAGGACAGCGGTATCATAGGCATTGTTAAGTGTTTTAAATTGTCACAGCATTTGCTGGGCATGGTCTGTGTTTCCGTTAAAAAAAAACACATGGTGGCAGCGAACGTTTGTGGGTAAAGGGTCAACTGCGGAGTTTACCAACTCTGCTGATGATCGCTCTCAGTCTGCTGGCCTGAGATTGTGTTCCGCTGGCTGGGAAACCTCTGTGCAGGCTGAGAGTGGTATCGCCACGTCCTTGTGATGCCATGCTCAGTTCAGAACTGTATATAGTCACGTGGGATTGACGTACAGCGGGTTTGGGCCGGGCGTACGTCACATATACCACATCATAGAAATATAAAATATTTTATTACTAACATCAAGGAAGACATAAACATGGATCTATATGGACGAGGAATGGGGTGTTGAGTCCAAATGCAGGTTTTGTTTTACATATACAAATGACGATTCACGCCTCCAAACAGCTGACACTAAAACTGTATTGATTTTTATGATTTATAGGAACAGCTCTTCCACCAAAAGATGGACACGGTGTTATCCTAATCGCCATTCTTGTCCCTGTGTCTGCAGTTTTTGAAATTGCTGCCATTATTGCCATCATCATCATGCTGTATAGAAATCGCTGTGCTGGGTATGTCAGAATTGAATATGTTTTGCTTTACTTCTGACATCTGCTCTATTTTAAATCAAAGATAAACCGCTTATATTGTAAACAGTATTTCATATTTTTTTTTGTCCAGTGTAAGTTTAAAAAAAAAAAAAATCAAAACTACAATGTGTATTTAGTGAGCACATATTTTAAGTTGGGTCTTTTCCACACAGGCACCTGCCCCCACAAACCATAAATGACGGGGGGCATTCCCACCACCGGGGAGCTCCATGTGCAGCATATGGACTCACATAAGTTAATGGCTGTGCTCTGTTCTCGGCGGGTATACAACGGAATTACGTAATCCCAGTCATGCGCATGAAAGCAAGACCTTAGACGCACAGAGTTTGTGTCTGATGGTTTTTGTTTGTGTCCATGCGCTGGTTTACATAGTGCCATGGTATACCTGCTGACAACGCACAGCCATTGACTTTTATGTGAGAATTTATGCTGCACCTGGAGCTCCCTGGAGGTAGGAATGTGCTAGCAATTACAGTGTATGGAGACGGGCACCCATGTGAAAGAGCCCTTCTTGTGACGTTTACCTCAAAGTGAACCTGTCTCCTCTACAGGTCCTCTTTAACCACTTGCTGACCGGGGTGTTTATACCCTTCTTCCTGTCCAGGCCATTTTTCAGTATTCAGCGCTACGGTACTTTGACTGACGTTTATTCCGTCATACAACGCTGTACTGAAATGAAATTTATAATATTTTTTGGGGACAGATAGAGCTTTCTTTTGGTGGTATTTAATCACCACTACAGGTTTTTTTTTTACTGTATAATGAAAAAAGTACCGAAAATTTTGAAAAAAAGACCTGTTCTCCCTACGTTATGTTATAAAACATTTATTATTACCCAATTTTTTGGTAAAATTTAAAAGACGGGGTCACGTCGGGTAAATAGACACCAAACATGTCAAGCTTTAAAATTGCGCCCCCCCGTTAAATCGCAAAAAACTACCATACTCAAAATTGACCATAGCTGACGCTTTAAAAGCTTTTACCGCTCATCAGTTTAGTGTTATCAGTGATGGATGACCCTAGAATTATTGCTCTCATTCCGACGTTCGCGGCGATATGTAACATGTGCGGCGCAATGGATGTAATCGGCGTTTTCGCACATAGGCGGGTTTGCGTGTGGGGGCGGGGGACTTTTATTTATTGCTTTGATATGTTAATTTGAATTTTGTAAAAAAAAAATTGTAACAAATTTTTTTAAACATTATTTTTCCGCTGAACTTTATTGCTATCACTTAGGGAGCAAACAATCTCCCTATGTGATAGCCAATTTGCAATGACAGGTCCTCTTTATGGAGACATCAGGGGTCTTTAAGACCCCTAATGTCACCTAGGGACCCCCAGAGAAGCTGATGAAGCAGAGACCTGCTTCACCAATTTCTCTCCGGTTTCTGTACGGGAGAGTGACACTGAATGCAGGAAGTGATGTAATACACATCACTGCCTGCATTCAGAAGAGGAGATCAAACGGAGCTCGTGTACTGAGCTCCGTTTGATCTCCGGTGGCAGAGTTGCTGTGCTGGTCCCGGGCTCACACCGCGAACAGCGGAGCCCAGGATCGCCAGCAGCAGCGGCGGCGACGGAGGAGGGCGCACACCCGACCGCATATTACAAGCGATCGGGCGTCTCTACAGGCGCCCGAACGCTTGTATGTAAACAGCCATCGCTGGCTGTTTACATTCAAAGCCGGTTTCCTGCTCATGCCTGCCGTCTAAAGACGCCCACCCACATTCAAGAAGCCGCTGTCCGGCCGTTTAATAACAACGGCCGGATAGCAGGTGGTTAATGTTGCTTCTACCCCCACTGCTTACATTTGCCTTATTTTACTCCCCCACTGCCCAGTTCTTTACCATTAGTGAAGAGAAGGACTGTAAGCTCCAAACAGAGTGACTTTGGAAGTGACTTAGAACCAAAACTTTCCTAATTTTTTCCAGAAGTAAAACAAATTTAAAAAATTTGGCTGGAGTTTGGTCTTAAGGAAAAGGAAGAATGTGCCAATTTTTATGACACGGGTCTGCAGGTTTACAGCTTTTCCATTAGGGCAGGGATGGCCAAACTCCGGCCCTCCAGCTGTGGTGAAACTACAAATCCCATGAAGCATCTCTCTCCGCGAGTCATGTCTGTGGCAGTGAGAATCTTGCAAAGCCTCATGGGATTCGTAGTTCCACCACAGCTGGAGGGCCGCAGTTTGGCCATCCGTTCCTTAGGGCCAAGGGAGAATAGACCACAATTACTGTACAGTGCCATAGGACCTAGTGGCTTAGAAGAGGGTGGGATAACCATGCTGCCCACTGGTCTACAGTCTGCACTTGGTAATATAGGTAGCAAGGGTAGTGTTAGGGTGGCTCTTGTGGGTAAAGTTAGTTAAAGGTTCCGTTATCCTTTGAAATGAACTACGGACCAAATCACCTTATTCTCCCAATAGTTATAGTTACATGTTATTACAATAAGTCATACATCCAGGTACAATGGAACAGAATACAGGCATTAACCCTTCTTCTAAACTGGTCTCTGCTCGGCTCCCTTGTAGCAATACATGTGTATTAGGACTACAAAGAAGCATGTGGTCTGGTTCTTCTACCCAGACAAGAAAATGGCAGACTTGTGGGGCGATATTAACCACCTTTCCCCATCCTTCTCTGTTGATTGATGGCTCTTCCTTTTAGTCACTGTGAGCCACCAGGAGTCTGTGTCAACTATGATACAGACTTTGTATGCAGGAAGTAGGGACACTTTGCAGGAGTGGAGTGAATTTCAGTCACATTGGCTGCCTGACAAACTTATCGGTGGAGCAGTACAGTAAATATTACATTTAGACCATTTGGCTTCATCTGTACAGTCTTTGTTTAGACACATCGGACTGAAAACCACACAATCTTCTGGTTGTGATAATTGAGGTCATTCCATTTTTTTGTACGGTCTTGTGTTCTACAATCATCTGCAACCAATGTGCATTCATACAAAGCTGATTGGAATGTAATTGGACCTGACATTGGAGTGTTTGCAGTCCCCTGGCCAATCATGGCAGATCTCACAGCAATGTTCCATCGTATGGCTGGTGACAACGACATCTGTGCAGTCTGAGATTTTGTATTGTAACAGAAACATTTTCTTGCTGATTACTCTTCTCATTCTATAAACTTTCAGAAGTTCAGCCAATGGACATACCAATTCTATGGACACCGAAAATGAACAAATGCTGTGATTTTAAAATTGTGAGCAAGGATTGCTAAGTGTTGGTGGAGTGGAAACGCGTCGACACGCTTGTACACTGATCTGCACATCTGATATACTGTCACTGCTACCATTTCGGTTTCGTCTTCTTATTGTTCTTAATGCTTGTGATCTTCCACTTTTGTGAGTATTTATTTACTTATCTTCATTTTAATTGAAAAATAAAAATGATCTGCACTAGGAAAAGGCGCCCCTCTCTTGTTTTGTCTTATAGTGTCTCCAGTCTCCCTGACTGTATTTGGGGCTGCTTCCTGCATAGATGCCAATACACCAACTCTGTCTAAGAGACTATATATGATAATCTCTGGCGCTTCTTTATGCATTACTCTTGTATTTATGTTTTGTCATATGTTCTGCACGTTGTCTTTTGCTCATTATGAATCGCTTGCTAAATGGATTAAACTGTTGTGTCTCATCAACTGGTCGCCTCCTGCCTCCTATTTATGGTGTATCTAGTGTTTGTTTTCTTCCTATAAAGTGCAATTAAATAAAACTTGCAGTTTGAAATTGTTCAATTATAGTACTGCCTGGAGGTCCTCTTGTCTTGATATGAGGCATCTGACTTTTTTTTTGGTTGATTTATAAAATGGTTTTAGAAATGCTTGAGACAGAAAGAAGGGGGTCTGCCAATAGTATGAAGCATTGAGGATATATATATATATA
>NW_017307409.1:135789-161775 GCF_000935625.1 Nanorana parkeri | reverse complement strand
TTTTTCTTCTCTTTGTACTGTAGCAGTCTTTCCCGTGGTGTTCTTAGGGCAGATTTAATCTTTTTAGAAATAGTCTTTTCCCTATAGCCCTTTCGCCGAAATGCATCAGAGAGTGTGCTCAGGTGTTTGTCTCTGTCCTCAGTGTCAGAGCAAATGCGGTGGTATCGGATTGCTTGGCTGTAGATGACACCCTGTTTAGTGTGATTCGGATGGAAGCTGGAATTATGGAGGTAGCTGTACCTGTCTGTGGGTTTTCAGTACACAGAGGAACAGAGTGAGCCATTGCTGACCGTTAAGGCACAATCCAGAAAAAACACACTGTGTATTGAGAAATTCATTTTAAATTTCATGGATGGATGGAATGAATTTAATGATTCATGGAAGTTTAAAAGGCTTTCTTCTCCTTCTGTCCATATTACAAAAATATCGTCAATATAATATTTGAATGGTTTATGAGGTTTATGAGGGTATGGTGAAGACGAAAGAGCTGTCGAAGGACACCAGAAACAAAATTGTAGACCTGCACCAGGCTGGGAAGACTGAATCTGAAATAGGCAAGCAGCTTGGTGTGAACAAATCAACTGTGGGAGCAATAAGTAGAAAATGGAAGACATACAAGACCACTGATAATCTCCCTCGCCCCGCCGATGGGGCGGCCTGTATCTGTATGGAGACACCTGGGATTCCTGCCACAAGAATCTGTAGGTTCTTGCACAGAAGTCCCCAACCACAACCAAAGGCCCTTCTCTTGCGATGGAGCCAAAAACGGAGCCAATGAACCCATGTTAGGTCTATGGGCAGTCGGATGTAAGTGGACATGCATTTGTAGTCAGTAAATTGGACTAACAGAAGATAGAAAATGTGGGGAAATCTAATGGAAGGGAGTCCATTTTTTTCAGCTGGTTCAGGATAGTTGAAAGGAGCTTCTGGAGCCATTTGTAATCAAATTGCAAATGTAAGTTTCTCTGGATCGGGGACACATTTGAATTCTTCCATTTAGTTTACAAACGACTTTATTGTTTATCATGCTTTATGCTAATGGTTAAAATAAAGCTAAGGGAGTTTCAGAAGGCAGTGTGGGGAGTAGCTTTGTTGGCTCTTTGAGAGAGCTGTGACAAGCTCAGTACCAGTTGGTAAAGGTCTCTAATTTCCAGCAATAATCCCCGGTTTTATAGAATCGTCTCTTAAAAATCCTATCCCCGGAATATCTCTGGTTTTCAAAACTGAGCTATTCCACCATAAACTCGTTCTGGTTTTAATAGATATTTGTGTTTGATATATATTTGTACCTAGTTGGGAGGAGGTGTGTGGCAATGCCATAGTCTCTTCTGCCTGGGGTAGGTTTGTAAACCGTTTTACAAATCTTGTCCACAGTTCAAAGTTCTTGAACTTTGTGGCAAACCCCATTCAAGTCTCTGTGGAGTAGGGAAGGGGGTGAATCTTTTTATTTATTGCAGCCAATTGTAGGGCTAATAAGCAAGATATTGTTTTAAACAAAAGACAGAGGAAGCTGGGCGCTGCCACGGGGAACATGCACCAATGGCAAAGTTAAAAATGATATATATTATTTTAAAGAATCTGTCCATACACAGAATCGTCAACTCTTCCTAACAACTCCAACACACACTGAAAATATGGCTTCGGTGAGCCCTCCCTTTGTGTTATCCGTTCCAATAAATGATTGGCTCTTGTGACTCAGCTGTAATTTAAAATTTTGTCATTTAAAATTTTGCGCATCTCCGGAATTCGCTGAAAACTCATGGCAGTGGTGAGTCTGAACCTCATCCCTAGTTTCTTATAACATTTATAAGTGGCTTGGTCAAATCTGGTGGCTTAATTGTAGAGAGACCTCACAGTTTGAAGGAGGTGTTGGTAGGGCTGAGTGAGCAGAAGGCAGTAAGGGGCAGTGAGAGGCTAAAGTGTACAATGTGCAGCCAGGCTGTGAAGGATCAACCATCCAAGCAGACTTTAGGATCAGTGCTGTCAGGTTGCAGTGTACCAATAAGCTGCAGAGGCCATTTTTCTTTTTGGAGTGCCAGAACTCCCTACCTACCACTAGATGGGAGGACCTGTCATAAGCAAGTATTAAACAGTATAAGATGCTTCCATGCATAGAAGAGAGACTTGCATCTCTAACTTTGACTGAATGAACCCAAGAGTAGCCCAGGCAGGACAAGCCGACAGTTCCATACAGCCATGTGTTTAACATTGCCAATACTCAAGTATTTTTAACAACACCTGTAAATTCCTCAACTCAGCTATCTGTTGGCCATGACTGCAGTAAAGTTGATCTTTCTGTCTCCATCTGTATTCTAAAGTAATTCCGATAAAAAGGGTCAACAAAGCCTGTGGTAAGTCTGTATAACATTAAGGTGAACCTGTATTTTGCGCACATTTGAAAAAGTATTAGGTATAAGGGGCATTGTGTACTTTGTCAGAACTATTGGGCCGAAAGGAGTCAATTTCATAGGCCTAAACATGTTATTTTACAGATGTGTCTATGGGCATGCTGGTAGCCATTTTGTCTGCTTGCTTAAGTTGAATACAAGTTAATTCTTCTTAGACAAGAGACTTTCACAGAGAAGTTAGGAATGTTAGTATAAACATTCTTCAGATCGTAAATTGTGGGGGTCTCAGACGCACATCAGTTAAGGATGGTGCCAGCCTGTGTAGGTCTCTAGATTGATGACTTTCTTGCCCCTCCAAAAGACGACGTACAGTGATTGGAATTTCTAAAGAGTTTTTTTTTTTTGCTCAGTGAATAGAAGAAAGGGGCTTATTTAAAAGCTCCTTATGAAACCTTACTATTCATTGTAGTGATAATAATTAGCAATAATGTTATTATATTAATATATTATATGTAGCATCTATATGCCTACTTAATTGACTGATTTCAAGTAAAGTTTTATACATGTAATTTGATATATCCAAACTACATTCATTATATATTGTTTGAGTGTACCCATTGAAATATATTGTGGTGTATTACTAATAATGGGGTTTTTATATTTTAAGTGCATAGAATTAGGTGGTATATGCCAATGTATTTTATTTTATTTTAATGTGTTAGAAACCAATGTGTCTTGAGACTCATTACCTCAATTTTAAGGAATTTAGAGGAGGATTGCTAATTGCTTAGGTTAGACTGTTCTCAAAGCTGTGAATTGAAGAAGTAGACCTAAAGTCTGACACTGTGTAATCAAGTATTGTCAAAATGTTATATTCATGTCTTTTTCCAAGGATTGAGGTTAAAGGTTATCTCACTGCCTTATCTTTAGAAATTAGTGAAATTAAATGAAATGCTCCCAACTTTTATATAGAACAATAGTGCCCCCTGGTGGTGATTATGAGGGAAAGGTCTAGGGCAAAAAGGACATATTTGACATCATGTTTCACGTCAATAATCACGTGGTAGAACAAACCAAGCCCACTTCACAGGGGGGATATAGAGAGGGGACCAGGAGCCCAGGGGGAGATTCGAGATCCCAGAAAGAGATTCCAACACCAAGGCAGTAAGCAAATACATTCCAAGGGTATAGGTCGGAAGTTGAGGACGGCTGTCCAAGGAAATTGAACTAAAGAGAACCTGACTATCCATGGTTGATGAGCATTGACTGCTGACTTCACTCTTTTATGGAAATACGTTGGCAATCTCCTTAATTATAGATTCTAATTTGTTTCCATAAACATAAGACTGCATATCAGAGCAGTATAAACATTCTGACAACTTGCTTCTCCAGTATTCCCCACTGCCCAATGCTACACCAGAGACAGCAAAAAGACTCAGGTCCTCCAGGTGTGGGGGAACATGCTACACTCCCCCAGCCTCACCTAATACGTTGTTCAGTACGTTGTTCAGTACCTGAGGAACCTGCTGGACCACTAAAATACAAGGTCCACTTATCAGGTCTGGGTCCCTTGCCTGGTAAAAACTGCTGTCTATGAGCAATTACATGCTTACCTTATCCCCGTCTTTTGCTTTATAAGGAGAGACGTCACTATCCTTCTGGAGAAATCCCTGGGGAACAGGGAGCACCCCAAAACTAGCACAAATACTCTCCATTCCAGTACATGAGTATCTCCTCATAATATTTTGGCCACTCTGCATTCCCCAGGATCTCAGTGGATGTAGCATGATATCACCCTCACCTCGGTAAGGTTATAAGCATATCATCTATCCATCATCTAGTTTATATCATCTAACTTTTTTCTTTACTGGTACATTTTTGAAGCCCTATTAGGCAGTGATTTTTGCAAGGAGAGGGGGCCCAGATCTAAAAAATGGACCTTGCATTGTACTGCAAGGTCCACTTTAGATTAATTTGTAGCTTGAGGAATCACCGAACAAATCTCTCGAAAATAATACAAATGGATTATTGCTTTATGATTTATTTTGAATAAATAAAGGTAAACATGAAAAATTAGACCGTCATATATAGTACATAGAAATAACCAGCTGCACCCCCAAAGGGATAATTGGAAAGGGAAACAAAAATAGTTATAAGAATTATTGCTTTAAAATGAACGTAAACCAAACTGGATTATGAAGATGCCAAAATTAGTTTCCCCCACCTTTGGATATTCCTAACACACCCAATCAACATAATTCAAAAGGTTACTTCAGATCCAGTATATTTCCTCTGTGTCGTCTCTTGTTCTTCAATCAAACTGTAACCAAAGAGAAGTCAATGTCAGCAAATGTGAAATCCATATTGAAGTAATACTTAGACCATTTTGTTCCACACGTTTTCACTCATCTATAACATAAAACCCAGAAATACATTTCCATGGATTTGTATATTCATTATCAATCGAGAACACTCTTTTATGTTTATCTACTAACAATATTAAAGGGTAAAATACCATTTGTACATTTTGATATGCTGTATTCTAGATTACAGATAATTCCATCTGTATAGCATGTCTGCTTACAGGGAAACTGTAGTGGAATTTGTTCAGTTGTATTTCAATTTCCTATATATGTTTTTTTCTATTTGTATACAATCCTTAGTTGACATATAAACATTTAATACCAGGTGCTTCTATTTTTCTTGTGTGCAGTGAATGCTGGGTTGTCATAAGAAAGCCTAGCACCAGTTCTGGAATTAGTCATTGCTCCTGAAATAAAGGGCATTCAGCTGTGCGTGTAATCTGAGATCCTGCTATTCAAATCTGCATTCCCACCACAGGAGTTCATCAGCTATCATAGACTGTGAAGTACCAAACTGGCTGCAAATGGAAAGTGTTACATCTTTATATGTAATATTTTATATTCATTTGGCTGAATGAAATAAAAAATACGTATTTGATTTTTTTTGCTCCTGAATGCAATACATTAAAATAAGCTCAGTTAACCTTATAGACAATTGTTTTCAGTTATTCAGTCCTGGCCATATAGCTGACAGAGTAGCTGTGAAGAACAATCACTATGTAGCAATACAAAGCTGGAAGTACAGCCTGCATATGTGATAAGAAAATACGGTAGCCCCAGTGGCGTAACAATAGCCATAGCAGCCCAGGCAGCTGCTATGGGGCCTGGGGGTGGAAGGGGGCCCCATTAGATTGTGAAGGCAAATTAAATATAGAATATGTAAAGAAAATAATGTATAACATTAAAAACTGTATCAATAAGTGTTGGTGTTACAGTTTACAGTGCAGTGATGAGAAATCTTTGGGATCTTGGCATCGTTATTCACAGCTCTAAGAGAGGTCTTTAGAGGAGCCCCCCCATCACATTTTTGTTGTGGGGCCCTGTTATCTGTAGTTACGGCCCTGGGTTGCCCCATGTAAAGATAGTTACAAACCATTATTACAAACAAGGTTTTATAAACTGACACGCTCACTGATACGATTATAAATTCACACAGGGGTTTATGCTATGTTCTCGGATCCCTACGGCAAGCAGGTAACGATTCTTGCGGCAGGAATCCCAGATGTGCCCCTTCAGGTTTGGCGCTGTATCCATTCAAGTGAATGTCAGGGTAACAGTGGGCACATCTGTCCAAAGTAGCCTTCATGTTGTCGTACTTGGTACAATTACATGCGGTCTGGGCACATCCATCCTGCATCCAGGGACAATCATCTATTTTGAACGGCATGCAGACAGATGCGCCCACTGTCACCCTGCCATTAACTTGAACTAGTGCAGAGGCTGCATCTAAATGGGCACACATGGGATTCCTTCCACAGAGACTCCATAGGTTCTTGAGTCAGGAATCCCAGAATACAGAGAGTGAATGCAGCCTTAGGCATGAATATTTGAGGTAACTTTGCTTTAAAACAAAAAGGAACTTCTATTATTCTGCTACTTACAGAAGGTGTAATAGGCCTGGAATCCCCTCGCCTGCCCCAAACGGTCACTATGGAATTTGAGAACCATAGAAGTGCCAGTGGAGGTTATTTTAGAATCAATTATATTGCTGCAGTATGTAGTAACGGTACCATCTACATTGACTTGTAGGTAGTCGTACCTACAGCGCCAGCTATACTCTACTTGGAAGTCAGTTACGCTCAGAGCAATCTAAAAGAAATAAATAAAATTATAGTTCAAATGACAATGGTGCAATTTCATGCAATAAGCAGACACGTCCTTTTTTATCGCATTAACCTCTGGCATACTGTACATCAGTAGTAGCGGGTCCCTGTAAGCAGACTCATTACATGGGTAAAGTCAACTGTCAGCTCCATCACTTCCAGGGACTCTGAAGCATGCATCCCCCCACCCTCACCCCCGCTCAAAACCCCTACCGTGTTCCCTAAGGACTCAGGACCGGCAGTGTGAGTGTTGCTGGAGACAGGGGAGATAGACCTGCGCACATCCATTCACTGCTTTCCTCCCTGCAGAATGAACCTGGAAGCGATGATGACGATGTTATTTCTGGTTTCTGAGCTGTCATTTTCCAGCCAGAGAGGCCGGGGAAGAAGCTTATTTGTGCTTCATCAGCTTCAATGGGCTATAAAAGGTAACAATGTCTCCTTATATCGAAGCTATCACCACTAAAGTGCTATCATTTTAACGTGTAGACAAATTGCGTCCGAGGACAATCATCTATCCTGAACTGCACATGAGCCATCCATGTACGATTACATGCAGACAGCCATTTCAAACCATGGTGCCAAACGTGCTATTTAAGGCTGTACCCTGCATACATCTAGTGCTGAGAGATCTTTATCTAGATCCCTGTGTTCCGTGAATCTGATTCTGTTTCTGCTATTCCATTATTGTCCCTGCCTGAACCTTGACTCTGCTATATGTTGTCTGCCTCAGGGAATTATAGCTTATTGTCTGGCCTCTCTTCTGTCTGCTGATTTGGTACCGCTTTGCCTGCAAGTTGATGACCCGGCCTGTCCCTGACCTCACTTCTGCCTGCTGATTCTGTACCATGTTGTCTGCCTGTTACTGCCCCTGCCTGGTACTAGCTCTGATCCTGCTTGCTGCACCAGTGCAGTTCCAGCTGTTGTCAGCATCATCGTCCCCAGGTGACCGCATTTCTCTGCATCCCGTCGCCTGTATCATTCATTCTGGTGTCATTAGCAGTAACACCTTCTCGTGCCCCTCTTCCATATCTGTACCCGCTTTCTCACTGCCAGGGGTGTCTGGACAAGAGCAGCTGGAGAGGCTTCCCTCTTCATCTCAGGCTCCTACCGTGGTACGTAACACACAAAAATCCCCAGCCTCACATGATAGCCCCATGTAAATGAAGCCTTAGGATGACCAAAAAGTAAAGTCCTTTTTATATCTTAATGATCCACACTCTACAACTGGCAGACAAGGAACTGAACAATTTGAGCTCCAAACATTTTTCCCCACTCAATTGTCTAAAAAAGACTCAAGCAACAGATCTGCATTCTCCCTTCCTCTCCCCCTGTGGACAGTTACTTTCAATCACTGATAGGGACATTGATGTCAGAAATTAGCCCAGTGTCGCAAATTCAAGAAAAGCCTCATAAACAGCTTACAAAAGTTACTCAATGGGTTTTAAGGCAATTCTGACCAACAGTTCATGTCAACACCATGAATTGATCCAAAAAGTGTTAGTGGTAGGTAGTCTTAGAGCAATCTATTTTAGATTTACCAACAGCCATGTGGTGTGACGGCTAAAACAATACATTCAGTTTCTAGCAGGTAGGCCCTCTACATAATTGTTGTTGGATTTAAAGGGCGTTGTACAATCAGAATGTAGTGTGTCTGGCCAGTGTTAAGGCTTTCTGCATATCTTTTAGAGAATTAGTGAAGATTAGGCAATGAGCACTTTAAGTTATCTTGTTTTACCCTATATCCAGCAGGAGCTGTGATGGTGTAGGTACAATCCAAGTTCGGACTGTAAAAATTTGGGTAGTTCGGAGATGTAAATTTTCTTTCAAAGGTAAAGAATGTTCCTCCACACTGAACTGAGAAAATAAAAAAAGTCAGCACAGTAACCAAATATACAATAGTTTATAGCATCATTTAATGTTATATACAGTCATGGTCAACAATATTGGCACCTCTGCATTTCTGTCAGATAAACCACTTCACGCAGAAAATTGTTGCACTTACAAATGTTTAGGCATTCTCATATTTATTTATTTTTTTTAAGTTGGGTCTCTGTCAGAGGGCAAGGGGATCAGCAGGACAATGACCCAAAGCACACATCAAAAAGCACTCAGAAATGGTTTCAGACAAAGCGCTGGAGAGTACTGGACTGGCCAGCAATGAATCCAGATCTGAACCCCATAGGGCACCTGTGGAGAGATCTCAAAACAGCAGTAGGTAAAAGGAATCCTTCCAATCTGAGAGACCTGGAGCTGTTGGTGAAAGAAAAGTGCTCCAAAATTTTTGTAGAGAGGTGTAAGAAACTCATTGATGGTTACAGGAAGCCATTGATTTCAGTTATTTTTTCCAAGGGCTGTGCTACCAAATATTAATTGAGGGTGCCAATAATTTTGTCCAGTCCATTTTTGGAGTGCTGCGTGGAATGTTTTAGATTTTTCTTTTTTTCTCTCCACTTTTTGTGTCATACCAATGTAAACAAAAGAAATAAACATGAGAATGCCGAAACATTTGTAATTGCAACAATTGTCTGCACAAAGTGGTGCATTACCTGACAGAAATGCAGGGGTGCCAGTGACTCTATCATGACTCATAATCCCTTTCTGAGTTGGTTTCAAGACAGGACCCCACTCTCCACCGCACATGACAAAGCTAAGGCCTAGAGACTGGCCGCTTAGGCACCAAATTCTGCATAGGAAGAGGAGAGAGTAATATGTTCTGCCATAACCTAAAGTATTTCACAAGTCACTCGTGGGCAAACAGGCATGTGGTAATGCTACATATGACAGCAGGGACTAGAAACATGTCAGGCACAGGGAACACAGCAAGGGAGATGATTTTATATCGTATATGATCTAATAGGAGCCATAGAGGCAAGTATTAACACTCCTAAGACTGACTAGCATAAACATTGTACAATCTACCAACAACTTTATAGTGCAAGGGCTTGCCCAATTGGTTACAAAATTAAAGGACTGTTTAGGCAGGACCTCACATTACATCGTTTTCATATGTCTAAATAAGATTGTTTAATCAAATTGTAACACGTGGACAGCTTCACTCTAGATCCTAGGTCTTCTAAAGACATTTTGTGCAGTTCTTCAAAGGTTTCAAATAAAGGTAAGAGGACATCAAACTGTTGTGTCAATCTTTCTCTCTTTGGCTCTACATCTGTGATTCTTCATCATCTTTCTCTGAGCACTGTCTGTGCCTTTAAAATAAATCAGCATACCTGTGTTATATGTATCTTTGAATCCGAGCCCGGCAACAGCTCCGTCACTGACGAACTCAACCAGCATACGGTTGGTGGAAGCGATGAGTTGAGGAATGATTTGATTGCCGCAGAATTTATCCCACAACACAACAGAGTTTTTAGTGGGACCGTCATAGATTCTCATGTAGTCAGATTTGCACTTAAGACTGGACTGGAGATTAAAACCACTGAAAGTAAGTGAAGCCTAAAAGGTAACACAAAGAAAATGTTATCTACAGTAAGCCATTAGCTTCACATATTTCCAACTGCAAGCTGGCTTAGATTTAATATAGTGCAATACAGGACTGTATTAGTACTTAAATAACCCTTCAGAAATAGCCACATGATTATGGAGGATGCTCATTTCTGTTAAAAGATCTCACAGCTGTAGAGATTTTCTGGCTAAGATGTCCCTTCAAACATGTGTATGTTTTCCATCGACAACCTTTTTTATTTTTCCGTTGACAGAACTCTTCTCCTCCCTACTGACTTATTACTTGTCGCTTCACATGATATGCAATTGTTCCAAGAGACAAATACATATAAACTAGACACATTTTGGGGCAGAAACCTTTCACCGAAGTCTTTAGTCAAAGAAGTCTTTGATTGGACCCTGTGTCAAAGGACAATGAAAAGTAAAAATGAATCCATGTCCCATTGTGTTCCCTCTAACCCCCCAGTCCTACAATCCCTTCACTACCAGAGCCAGATGTGGGGCAAAAGTGATTTAGCATATCAGAGTTGCCAGAAAAGGCTCCTAGCAATGGAGTGATAATGGTAGCATAAGACTATAGAGTGGGCACCATTCCATAAAAGGGAACAAGTAGCAAAAAGTCCAGTGTGGCAATAGTGGTTCCAAATTACAACTGAAGAATGTAGACGTGTGAGGTCTAGGTGCTTCAAAAATAGACAAGAAAAAGCCACAACTGTAACAGATGAAAAAAAGAGGAAAGGGTACAATGACCTTATGTATAATCTTAGATGTATTTAGAGAAATAGAAAAGAGACAATTTTACAATCATAATTGGAGTAATTTGATTTATCATCAATCTTGTGTCTGTCTATAAAGCAAGGCTCGTATGGTATTTAATTGGGATGTCCCAATACCACTTTTTTAAGACCAAGTACAAGTACTTGCCCTCATGATACCATTTACCAATACTTTTTCTTAAAGGGACATGTGACCTTTTTCTAAAACAACACAAACTGATGATTTTGGGGCAATTTCTCACCAGGGCTAAATACTGATGTCTGCAGATCACAATACATGTCCGCAAAGCAGCCCAATACATGATCCCCCCCACCCCCCCACAGCAGCCCAATACATTATCCCCCCACAGCCGCACAATACATACAACAGAGCAGAAGGCTGCTATCTCACCTGGGCAGCATGTGGATCTCTGCAGGGCTGTGAGTTGATCGGATGGGTGCTGGTGTCTGGGGCTGTACTGTGCTGTGTGTAGGGTTCTGCCTGTGCTGGGAAGGAGGAGCAGGAGGTATAGACCCGAACAGGCACTGCCAGGGACAGCTAGTGCTAGGTCCCCAGCAGGCTGCCGAGGACCCGACGAAAAAGGGCCGGCATCGGCCTTAAGAATTTTTGCATTTCCACGCGTACAAGTACTCATGAAAATGCCTGGTACCGGCCCCGATACTAGTATCGATATCGGGACATCCCTAGTATTTAAGTTTCACAGATAGACTGTTTCCACATTTGTGGTCACATTTTTCATGTTTGCAGTTCCTTACCTGCCCAGAAGGAGTCCTGATCAACCAAACCCAGTTAACATTATTAGGATAAGCAGAGGGATAGTTGGCAGAAGTGAAAACTCCTTTCTCTTTATTAAGCAAAGTAGCAGAGACATCTAAGAAGTGAGGGGGAAAAAAACATAAATTGGAGTTAGTTAATGGAGAAAAAAGATGAATAATAATGAATAATTGCCGCTGCCTTTTATGAGATCCATTAGGAACTTTTTATGCCTAATAACGTTGCAAAAGTCTGGCGTTTTGAACTTAAAGCCAACGGAACAGTTTAAATAAACTAAATACAGTTTAGGTGCATGAAATAAAAGGTTTTCTAAAGTCTTAGGGGGTGATTTACTAACCTAAACACACGCATGCACTAGGTGCGTGTGATTTTTACACAGCAAAACGTATTTATCAACCAAAAAGTCTCTAAAAGCATATTTCCACTAATGCCATATATGGAAAAATCATGCACATGATGCATATATAATGCTGCTTCACAGTTTAGACAAAAATGGTTAGCTCATGCATTTACATTCCTGCATTCATCAACGCAAGCAACACAATGTAGAGCTAATTTACACAACATCACCTTGCAATTCATGCAGGGCTTTGCACAACACACCTGCTGGGTGAGTACACACTTCAAAGGTGTCTAGATTCCACCAATATCATGCTGGGAGGGAACACACTACAGAGGTGTATACTTGTTAGTGGCGTGTTTATAAGGTTAGTAAATCAACCCCTTAAAGTTCATTTTCTTTAGAAAATCTGGGTAGAAAGGTTGTCCCCTGTCAGCATGCAGTAGAGATGGCCCCTTGCTCAATGTGTGGAAGCATTGGTCTCCCTGCAGAGGTCTGACCTGTCCCTGCTAAGTGCCAGCTAAAGCTCTCCAATTGGCTGAGAAGTGAGCTTAGCTGCTTGCAGAGCTATTGATCTCACTCAGCAGAAGGTGTGTTGGACCTCTGCAGAAAGAACACTGATTCCACACAGGGAACAAAGGTCATTGTCTACAGCATGCTGGCAGGGGACAGGCTTTTCTACTATCTAGATACAACAACCTGTAAGATTTTGCACACATTTTCTTATAATGCACCTGGTATGTATTTAGCTGATTTTAAACTGACAGATCAATTGGGCGGTAATCAGCATCCCAGATATCCTCTTCCATCCTTGTCACAGCTCACAGAATCCACCTCTCCTAAACCAATACAGCCACCTGCATCCCAGAACCCATACATGATAAGTTGTGCCTCATTTCACATTTCGGCTGGCCCTGGAACCCTCAGCTTTCCAAATTCTGGCTGAATAATTCTTGTTACTTTGGCCCTAAAAGTAAACGCCAAATGTCATCCAAACTAATATCTTGATTTATGTATTTTGAGAGCAATCTGGTTAGCTCCATGTTGAGTATTTTGTTGGCTCGTGATAGAGCTCTATTTCTCTAAAATCTCTTGTAAAAGGCCTGAAAGTGCTTTCTGTACATGAAATAAGTTCATTCATTTCATTTTCAAATTCAAAGAAAATGAACATGGCAACTAATCTGATTCTGGTTCTTATTTTCCAACCTGGTCACAATCAGCAGTAGAAATCTTGGTTGGTATGGGCTCCATCTGCCTTCAAAATGTATCATTCCTAATGCGTCAAATAAATAAAATCGCAATCTACAAAAACTTACTGCATTGATAAACTTGGTTAATTTTAGCCACATCCAAGACACTCAGTCCATCTCTCTGCCCAATGGGCACAGTGTGATCAGGCTTGGGGACAATTGAGGGTTGATTTGATGTGTTGGAGAATGCATAGCTGTCAACAGGCAAATGGAGATTAGATCAACGTATGATCAATAAAACATTTTAGCATTTAACAACAATCTTCCAGCTAGCACAAAATTCATGACTTACGCATCATAATGCATCACTGAACCATAGTCATACCCAAGGACCATGTTTTTATTGTTCTGTTTATCAAAGTTGGCCCAGGATGCTGTAACAAGACAAAAGCAATGGTAATATCCTTCTTGTGGAAACAGTGCTAAATTCTCCTTGTGTAAATGCTCCCATTACCTTCATAGATAAACTGGTACTTGATGTCAACATAGTTGTCGCGGTCCATCCTCGCTTGTTCATGGGAGAAGCCCAGGGCATGGTTTAATTCGTGTTGTACAATCCCACTGATGACGCATTTAGGAATCAGGTAAAGCTGCTGGCCTCCGCCAATTCTTCCAAGATATGATAGACATCTAGAACTAGTAAACACGCAGTTCAAAACAATTCATCTTCAGTTTTGTTTAAGTGTCAAAGACAAACGTGTCCCAGCATGCCCTCATTGTCCCTGTATGCCCCCCAAATATCACCCTGGGAACTAAAAGTCCCAGCATGCTCTCATTGTCCCTGTACACCCCTACTCACATACACACACATATCACCCCTACTGTATCACTTTATGCAGAGAGATATAATGGACAATAGACAAGACAACCTACCCAGATGAAATGATGTCGAGATAATCCCTTTCTCCTGTACGAGGCACAAATCTCAGACAAGTCAATGTCTCATACTCTTGCATGGCAGTCATAAATGTATTTATGGCAGCAAGAGCTGAAAATAGAGAACGGAGATTGGTTTTCTGCAAATAACAAATAGCAATGAATACTTAAATACAAGAGGATGAAGAGGGAACTCACTGTAGTCGGCGGATAGGGTGTAGGGAACAGGGACTGTACCATTGGCATTTTTAGGCCAAATGCAAGTACTACAGTTTGAGGCACTGCGTCCAACCTTTAACAGAATGTCATTGTAATGTTTAAATATGTTGGTATCTAAATATAAAGAAAAATGGTTACAGTTAGTACACTTAAAAATATTATCCCATCTTAAAGCTGAACACCAGACAAACAGATACAATCACAGATGAAATGCATATAATCCTACCAATGGATTTGTATTTCTGTTCATCCAGTTTTGAGATTAACACTGCAGTGCTCTATTTGGCAGGGCAAGAGACCTGGTTCTTGACTGCTGCAGTTACATAAATTCAAACAGAACAAATGCAGTTTTGCTGGATGAATAGCTAATAGAATTATTTTTTAATAAATAGACCCCTAAGTGTCTTGTGATTGACAACTTCATTCATTATCATTGCTCATACTCTTGGGGGACAGATTTAATGCCCTTTTGATGTGGTAAAGAAGCCTATCATGCATGCGTGGATAATCCTGCTATAGGTACTTTTGAACCTTTACTCTTTTATGGCTACATGGACACATACAAAACACACATTAGGCACACCTAGTCTTAATTTACATCTTGCAAATGATTAATTATGCAGATTAGTAAAGGCGAGTGTATAAGTTATACCCCTGACCTGTGGAAAATCTGGTTGGGTGACTCCCTGGGCTCTAGTCTGGTTTTGAATCTCCCTGGAGGTCTTTGAGCCCTGGAAGGAGATGACTCTAAAAGAGACACTATCACCAGACCATTCATTCAATAATAAACATAGCAGATTATATGTGCATCTAACTTATGCTGGGTCAGCACAGACCCACAGAGACGCAGAGTAGTTAGACACCCCCAGGTAAAGAGAGGGCTAAGACAGGCAAGGAGGACGGGGGTTCTGTTAGGTAATTGACTTCTTCTGGAGTAGTCAGTTTTTCTAGGAAGTTTAAAGACACATTGGAAGTGAAAAATTGCAAGTAAGCATTTCATTTTTTTACATTTTCAAGTGTTTAAGCTGATGGGTTTGGTAAGGCTCCTTTACCATAAGAGCAGTAAAAATGTGGAAGTCTCCCTCAGGGGTTGTTCTAGCTGACTAGATACTAGATGCAATTCTAAAAACATAAATATTGTCCAACGATAGTCCAGGAATTATCTGATTACCTTGGAAACCAGCTAACATTTTTTTTCTTGCAGAATGAAATATTTTTTATAAAAGATTTTTGCCCTCCTCCAGATCTACTATGGGCCTAGGGTCATAGCGATACACTTTTGGATTCATTCCAATGATTTGGGTCTATTTTCTGCCTAACTATGTAAAGTACAAGTCACAGGCCTACCGAAACCCCTTGGAATGTTCAATGCATTGAAAGCTTACATTGGAACAGCACAGGTCTGCTTCAAATCTATCAATATATGAACTCTAACAGGGTTATTCAGAAAAGGGAAAGAGCAGAAAAGCAAATGTAAAGCCAATGTAGCAGTACAAACACTTAGGGGTCTATTTAGAACATTCCGCCCAGCTATGTGCAAGCGGAATTGGTACACATGGAATTCTTACCACTAGATGAAGCTGCATATAGTGGCAGGAATGCCATGCAAACAGCATTGGCTCAGCATATGGATGGGTGAAAGAGTTATAAATAAGCCCCGTATTGTCCTGAGAATATTGTAAAAGAGGACTACTGAACTGTAAAAAGAAGCCATGAAGGAAACTGGAAAAAGAAGCAGGATAATGGAAACAATAGAGAACAAAAAGATAGCAAAAATTAGAACTTTAGAAAGCTTACCAACTTCGTTCATTCCAGTGACAGGAGTCTGAAAAATTAAATATTTTGTATCAATATTTTATTTCAAATAAAAAAAAACTAATAGCAGACAACAAGTGATGGTCCACAATGATGGAACATGCTTATAGACTATACCAGAAGCACATGTGACAGGGTGACAACACAGGAGCGCGGGGGCAAAGAAGTGTCTGAAGAAGGATCTTCATGGCAGGATCACAAGGTAGGATTTTACTATAATCTTCACTTTTTAAAAGGACTACTGTTGAAATGATATTCAATGATATCAGTCATGTTAGAATGTACAGTATATGTGATTTTAGTAACTGGGCTTTCATGTACTTTGAAAAGGAACCTCCGTAAATTAAATAAAAAGAACCACCGTAATGTAAAAAAACAAACCACGATATACTCTAGTTAAATAATTATTTTTTAAATAATTAAATGTATTTAAAGTGCACATAGTCTAAGTTCCTACAGTCATATGAAAAAGTAAGTACATTTACCACATACAGTATGTGAACAGGCAAACATTAGATCCTTATTCTAATATTTCTTAAAGGTGATGTACTTGAATGTAAGCACAAGGAACGCATTTTACCCTTTTAATTATTTATTCAACATGTATATACCAAATACCAATAGATGTAATGATATGCTGTGGAAAAGTTAAGGGCATCCTTGGCCTCAGAAGCTAGTATTGCCCCCTTTAGCAGAAAATACATATTCTAGGCATATTGGATAACTGCCCACCAGTCTCTGATATCACCTTGGCAAACTTTGTGGACGTTCCTGCATGTAAAATTCATTCATTCACAAGATTACTTGCACAAACTACCTGTTTTAAATCCCCGACAACATTTGAATAGAATTGAAATCAAGTCCTTGACTAGGTCAGTCCATTGCCCTCTATTTTCTCTTTTTAAGCCATTCCCAGTACCAAGTGCTAGTGTTCTTCGGATCATTAGACTGTGGAAAGACTCATTTCCAGTTTAAATGTAACTTTGGACAGATGGCCTCACATTCTCATCAAGCTTACTTTGATACAATGCAAAATTCTTAGCTGCCTCAATGTGGGCAGCTGCCAAGAGCCTGAAGCAGCAAAGCAACCTCAAGTTATAGTTCCACCACCATGATTTACAGTGGGTATTAGGTTCTTCTCCTGCATATGCCTGAGTTGCCCTCCTCATTCAGTAACTCAGAGAGACCATACCTGATGAGGATAAAGTAGCTGGACTGTGACGGCTCTAGACTTTGTGAGGCCTTAGGCAAAAATCAAATGTGAGGCCCCCACTTACACCTATACTGAAAAAATTTGAATTGAACTGTGATAAGTGATGGCAGAGCAAGGCGGATGTCCAGCGGAAATGCCCAGGGCCATTGCATGGATTTTACAGCCTACACAGGTCAAAACACCCCCCCTTCCTTCCTGGCACCCTCAGCTTTTTGCTAGATCCAGCCCTGGTCCCCTTTCACCTAGGAGGTGAGCTGATTAGGGTTGCCACCTTTTCTTAAAGCGGAAGCCCAACACTCCAGTGCTGTGCAGCAATTTATGTTTTTTGCAGAATATACAGGCAAGAGAGAGAGAGAGAGCGAGAGCGACAGCCAGGAGCGAGAGAGAGAGAGACAGCCAGGAGAGACAGACAGCGAGAGAGATTGACAGATGGCCTCACATTCTCATCAAGCTCACCTTGATACAATGCAAAATTCTTAGCTGCCTCAATGTGGGCAGCTGCCAAGAGCCCGAAGCAGCAAAGCAACCTCAAGTAAATATTTCCACCACCATGATTTACAGTGGGTATGAGTTTCTTCTCTTGCATATGCCTGAGTTGCCCTCCTCCCTCAGTAACTCAGAGAGACCATACCTGATGAGGATGAAGTAGGAAAGGAAAATTTCAAGCATTACCTAGATGAATTGTGAATGGGAATTAGAAATGTATAATTATTTCATGTGTGACGCTATGGTCATTATATTATTATCTTAGTGATGTCCAGCTGTCCAACTTGTATGATTTTCATGGTTTCCTGACCATTGTCCATAATTACATAGAAAGGTTCCTGTGTAATAGAAAACATCAACTGTTTTTACAAAAGTGGATTGGGACTTGCAGTGTATTTCAGGACCATAATTATGTCGGTTCGACTAGATAATTCATCACTACAGTGCAGGACCATAGATAATTGTTTTCCAATGATAAGACTTTATCTAGCAGACACACCAAGGTTTGAAAAAACATACCAGCCATATCATTCCTAAACCAATCCTTTACCCTGAGCAATACCGATTCTGTTGTTTGAGACACCATATGGATAAAAACCGCTTACGGTAGTATACACTTATTGGGATTTTGTTTACCAAAAATTTGATTTTATTTGATATTTTGTATAACAAAAAGTAGAAATTATAATTTTTTTCTTTTATATATTTCATTAGCACCCCCCACACACACAAATCAATCCATAGTTCAATGCTCAAGACCCTTGGTTCTCAACTGGTGGATCACTACCCAAAAGTGGGTCGCGACCCTGTGTTTAGTGGGTCCCTGTGTCCCTTCCAGTTTTCTAGGTGAGAGGCTCCTCAGCCTCCCCCTATCATTCCTGAACCAATCTTTACCCTGAGCAATACCGATTCTGTTGTTTGACACCATATGGATAAAATCCATGTTTTAAAAAGACTTATAATTGCTACCTACCAATACACACAAACCGCTTCGTATACACTTATTGGGATTTTTTTTACCAAAATCATTTAGCAGAAAAAATGTTGGCCTAACTTTAGGAAGAAATTTGATTTTATTTGATATTTTGTATAACAAAAAGTAGAAAATATCTTCTTTTTTTTTATTCATATAAAAAAATTAAATAAATGTTAAAAAAACAGTAACAATCAACTAGCACCAAAAGAAAGCTCTATTTGTGTAAAAAAATTAGGCACCTGGGCAGCGAGTCTTTCATTAGCACCCCACACACACAAATCATTCCATAGTTCAATGCTCAAAACCCTTGGTTCTCAACTGGTGGGTCGCAACATAAAAGTGGGTTGCGGCCCTGTGTTCAGTGGGTGCTCCTCAGCCTCCCCCTAGCGCAGCACTGTCAGTTCTTGCGCCAAGCAGCCATTCAAAACATGCTGCCTGGTGCCGAGTGTCAGCTTGAGGTGGGGTGGGCTTCATCCATACATACATGCATTGCTTACAGTTCCTCATGTGTCCTGTAGAGATGCCTAGACCGGAGTGATGTAACATACTGGCTCTCAGCACCTCTACAGGGTGTGCAAGGGAGCTGTACAAGCAATGCACATATGGATGGAGTTCCATCACAGCACTGCAGCCCACACCGGACCCCAGGCTAAGGATCCACTCCAGGTCTCATAAGGTAGGGTGACTGGGAGATTGTGTCTGTGTGTTTTTGAGGGCCCATTCAAACTAGTACAGTGCGTTAATCGCACAGTCACATGCGATTAACGCACTGTACTTCGCAATCGCACCTACCATGCGTTTTGGTGTAAGAACTGCATTGCATTGCCATTCATTTGAATGGCACCCCAAATTCACCTCCCACCCACAATTCTATTGCCTGCATCAGAGCATGCAATACCACAACGCTGTGCGTTCCATTGCAATGCAACTTGAGTGATGACTTAATGACCAAGGACAAATGTGGGTCCTGAGGTTACACAGGTTGAGAACCAATGCTCTAGACCAACTGGTCCCTTGCCTATGTTTTCCCCTCCTGATCCACCTTCAAATCACCTAATTCTCCAGTGCTGCTTTGTTAATTTAGGAGCCACTTCTGGGCTTGCTTCTATTTTCCCAGCAGTGCCCCTTCTAATCTGTCATGGAGGAGAGACTTGAGTGATTTCAAGCCTACACTCCTTGGAAGGGAGCACAGAAGCGGGTCTAAAGCCACTGATCCACCATGGAGGCCCACCACATAGCAATACATTATACAGCAATGCAGAATACCACCAGCTATAGAGGACTACAAATCCCAGCAATACATTATATAGCAACACAGAATAATATTAAGCTACATACTCTGTGTTGCTCCAGGGTGGATGCCTGTGTGGAGTCTCAGGTGGGCTGTGCAGCATTTCAGGTGAGCTGTGTGGAATCTCAGGTGGGCTGTGCGAAGTCTCTGGTGGGCTGTGCGAAGTCTCTGGTGGGCTGTGCGGAGTCTTGGATGGGCAGTGCGGAGTCTCAGGTAGGCTGTGCAGAGTCTCAGGTGGGCTATGTAGAGTCTCAGGTGGGCAGTGCAGAGTCTTTGGTGGGCTGTGCTGAGTCTCTGGTGGGCTGTGGAGGTCTCAGGTGGCCTGGTGGGGTCTGTGGTGGGCTGTGCAGAGTTTTAGGTGGGCTGTGCAGAGTCTCAGGTGGGCTGTGCAGAGTCTCAGGTAGGCTTTGGGTGGCCTGGTGGGGTCTCTGGTGGGCTGTGCAGAGTTTTAGGTGGGCTGTGCAGAGTCTCAGGTGGGCTGTGGGGGTCTCAGGTGACCTGGTGGGGTCTCTAGTGGGCTGTGCAGAGTCTCTGGTGAGCTCTGTGGAGTCTCAGGAAGGCTGTGCGGAGTCTCAGGTAGGCTGTGGGGGTCTCAGGTGGCCTGGTGAGGTCACTGGTGGCCTGGACGGAGTCTCAGGTGGGCTGTGTGGAGTTGCAGGTGGGCTGTGCGGGGTCTTTGATGGGCTGTGTGGGGTGTCTGGTGGGCCGTGCAGGGTCTCAGGTGGCCTGGTGGGATCTCAAGTTGGGCTCTGCGGATTATTAATACTGTTTTTGTTTTATTTTTTCTACTTTTTATCATTTTTTTTCCATTTTATTTTCTTATATTATTTTTTACTTTTTTTCACTTAACTTTATTGCAATCACACGGGCTAACAAGTGTGTGATAGCATTCAGAAGTGACAGGTTCTCTTTATGAGCCTGCCCTCCAGTACAGACTCTGGAATTAGGAAAGCACTGGACTCGGGACATAGGGAATGCAGTGGACTCGGGACATAGGGAATGCATTGGATTTGGGACGTAGGGAATGCACTGGACTCCAGACATAGGGAGCACAGTGGATTCAGGACGTAGGGGAAGGCACTGGACTCAGGACATTGGGAATGCACTGGACTCGGGACTTTGCAACACAGTGGACTTAGGACTAAAACCAGAATTATACTCACAGATAATACAAGCCCAAGTGCCCCCCGCCCCTACTACATGATTGCCCGCTCTGTCTCTGTGCAGCCTTCTGATCCTGGTCACTGGAATGACACCCTGTCTCCTGGCCTGCACTGAGGCATGTACAGATCATCCAGGGCCAGGCAGGCACATGTACGTCTGAAGGGATGCCGGGGATGTCCTGTTTGATAAAACATCGGCATCAGGGAAAAACATTGAGCTCTGCTGCAGCTGTCACCGATGTTTTATCAAACAGGACATCCCCGGCATCCCTTTGGACGGGCATGTCTTTAGACTAGCCACTGCCAGGACACACATTTTCAATTTGAAATGTGATCGTAATAAACTAAAATCCTATTGGAAGTTTGACCTAAACTGTTCTTGGTTACTTTGGATAATTCTGGTCATCACTGGAACTTCTGGTGGTGGGATTTAAACTTGTGCAGCAGGCAGAAGTTCCACAGTCTATAGCTGAGCACCAAACATTGAGTACATTAGTGGTTTGGGTCAGTACAGAGACTAGCATGAGTAGGGATGAAGCTGGAATAATCAGGATTCTCATCAAAGCTGACATATGGTGTTCATGGCCACCCCTTTTCACGTGTGCAATATAGAAAGTATAAAGGGAATGCTGGCGCATGTGCCTTGGCACTAGTTCAATATGGAGTGCAACAAGACTCGGTATGGGGAACCAAAGAAGAGCGAGACCCATGAAATGCACCAGAGGAAATCAAAGTGTAGAGAACAGAGGGAGAGGTATCCACTAGATAAATGAGCAAGAATCGATCTGAACTCAACACCTAGCAATGTTCCTGACATAGGTGACCACCAAAAACCCACCTGGATGAATGCACAGTAACTTTATTCATATCCATGTAACATTCTGATTTATTATTGGCTCAGTAAAAGGTAATGATTATGTACATTCATTTTAAACGACTGTAACCCCAAACCAGAGAGCTGTATTTTAGTGGACTTAGAGTTAGGGTCCCCACACACCTTACGATTATCGTACGATAATCACGGGAAATCCCGCGGTCGTACGATGATCGTAAGGTGTGTGGAAGCCGTGCGACCTCTCCTACTGTAAGGTCGCACGACTTTAAACTTACGGACATGTTTGAAAACCCGCCGAGCATCGTACGAGCAAGCGCACACTGCCCGTTCAGCATTGCGGTCATCGGAAGCCCGCCCCTCAGGGGGCATGGCTTGCGATCATCGCAAGTACGATCTGCCTATGCAACATAGGCAGATCGTACGTTTTTTTAAGTACCTTACAACCATCGCAAGACAAAAGTCTTGCGATGGTTGTAAGGTGTGTGCCCAGCCTTAAGGTGCCCATACACTGCACGATTATCGTACGATAATCGTATGCGATCGGTTTTTCGGACGATAATCGAGCAGTGTGAAAGGAGACGTGCGACCGTTTCTACTGTACGGTCGCACGTCTTCTGTCGAACCAGCATGTTCGAAAACCAGCCGGGAATCGTACGATTCTCGGCTGGTTAGAACGGTGCTCGGAAGACAAATGCCGAACGGGCCGGTGTGCGCACGCGCACACTGCCCGTTCAGCATTGCGGTCATCGGAAGCCCGCCCCTCAGGGGTGCGGGCTTGCGATGATCGAGAGTGCGATCTGCCTGTCCAAGATGGGCAGATCGTACGTTTTTTTAATCCCTGTACAACCATCGCAAGACCAAAGTCTTGCGATGGTTGTAGAGTGTATGGCCACCTTTACACAGGTACGGGAGGAACACATAGGGCGTTAAATGCGGGTGTATGCTGACTCTCTTCCCACAACTTAGAAAGGATTACACAGTTCATTACTGATGTTTATACAAATCTAAGTCCTTTAAATGATTGCTATTTGCTTGAGAAAACTGTATTCAGTACGACATGATGCAGAACATACTAAAAAATAGATTTAAGGTTTACATACAATGTAATTATATGTAGTGATCACTTTCCTTCATATCCAAGCAACATGCTCATGTATCATTGTTATATGTATTGGATATGTACATTAGTTTTAAATGACCATAACCCCAAACCAGAGATCTGTATTTAAGTGGACATAGTCATTCAGATGTACGTGAGCAGCATCATTAACTAGGGTGTAGGCTGCCTGTCTTCCAACAAATTGCAAATTTCATTACTTATGTTTAGAAGTATCTGTGCCCTTTAAATGATTGTAAATTACCCTCAGGATTAATAGTGTTGGCAGAGATTGGAGGTCCTTTGAGGATTATATAAAGCCCCGGGACCTAACCTGAAGTTTGGGGGCCGCATGTTACATAGTTAGGCTGAAAAAAGACACAAGTCCATCGAGTTCAACCTATAGAGATACAGAGAAAACTTTACTACTTACTGTGCAGCTCTTCAGGCCCCCTCCAGATAGAAATCTATGTTTTGGTGATTACTTAAGAAAGTGAATTCAAATATTCATTAAAATGGCATCTGGAGGGTTAAATGGCTCAGTTCACTTGTTACACTCTATCTTGCTTTTTCCATTGCTGTGCATCCCTTTTCTATTTTTTTCTTTTGATCTTTTATAATGGATCTTGCTGAATGGAATATCAGATGCGGCACAAGTCATTTTTAAAAGCATAAATATGAAAGCATTAACTTGTAAGAGGCCTGTAATAGCAGTGATCTCCTGCAGTCTCATGTTATGCATCTCCTGACTATGACTTTCTGCTGAAGCATGTCCCCAGTTGCATGACCGTAGTTTCTGATCATATCCTTTTGCATGACTGCAATCTCTGATCATATCCTGTTGCATGTCTTCAGTCTATGACCATTTCATGTCACTTGTCTGCAGTCTCAGACCATCTTCTCCTGCATGTCTACAGCATATGACCATCATATGTCACTTGCCTGCTGTCTCTGACCATCTCATCTTGCATGTCTGCTGTCTCTGACCATCTCCTGTTGCATGTCTGCAGTCTATGACCATCTCATGTCGCTTGTTTGCAGTCTATGACCATCTCCTCTTGCTGATCTGCCACTTCTGGCAGCTTTTTGTAGGATTACATTAACTAAATATTCTGTCTGACCTTTTGATTATGCCAGGGGCTGTACATGAGGCCCCTTATATCAAGCTGACCACCATTAATAAGAAGGGTATTTCTGTATAGGGTCTTTCTAATGCCACAGTAACAGTGCTTTGGACTGTCATAGAGAATGACATCTATTTCAACCCTGACCTTGGCCCATGTATCAGTGGGTCGCCAATAATATCCATGACAACTTCCCAATCTGATCCTGGGCTGTGCATTAGGTTGAAGGTATATAACATGAATGGGTTTGAATAGGGGGTGCACTGGCTTTCAGTGGGCTGCAGTTAAAAAAAAATAGCTGTTTCCAAAGGGCCTAAAAGTTCATTTTAAGGTTCACTTTAAAGCAGAGGTCCAGTCAAAAAAACCTCATAGCCCAATAAAAAGATAAAATAAAAAAGTAGTGTTTACTGCAATACTAACCTTCAGTCTATAGCTGCCCCCACAGTACTTGTTTTCCAGCATAGGATGTTCTCAGTCATCTGGGTAAATGACAGATAGGGGTTGATTTACTAACCTTATAAACACACCACTAACAATTTAAAGTCGTGCGACCTTACAGTAGTAGAGGTCGCACGGCTTCCACACACCTTACGATCATCGTACGATCGCGGGATTTCCCGCGATTCTCGTACGATAATCGGAAGGTGTGTGGGGAACCTCACTCTGCTTACTGTTCCTTTCAGTTCCTTGTCAGTGATTGAACTGATTAGCACCTCATGCTCCTCTATTAAAAATGGAATTAAAAGTTTAGAAGAAAAAAAGAATATTATAATAAGATTGGCTGATAAGGTGGGAGGGGTAATAATAATAGACAAAAGCTAGTACGAGGGTGAAATGAATAGAATTTTAGCAGAGGAAGGAACTTACTTAAAATTAAAAGGTAACCCAGTAGAGACATATACAAAAATGAAGAGGATTTATCGCGAATGGAGCTAAACTGGAACTTTTAAATAAAAAAGAGCGGAGATATCTAATCCCGTCAGTGTGTAGATGTCAGGAACCGGATCTGAGCCCAGGGCCTCTGCTGTAGCTGGCAGTGGTTCTACCTGCTGAGCCACCTTAGAACCTTGGATAGCTCCTTGCCTGATCTCCTGTGTAATCCTCAGTTATACCTAGTTTCTGCTGAACTCCTTGCTCCTCCCTTGAACATCCTATTTAAGCCATGCCTCTGCACTTCCTCTTTGCCAGATTATTGTGCTCCTGCCATTATCTTGCTTCCTGCTCCCTCTGTGCTACAATCTACTCGACTGCCACCCGTGTACCGACCTTTGGCTGCTGATTCACCGACTACTCTCTTTGTCTCCTGCTACATACCCGATACCTTTGGCTCCTGACCTCGGCTTGTTCACTGACTACGCTTCTACCTGCTCCTCCACTACTACCCTCTGCTTGTGTACCAAACCCGGCCTGTTATACTACAAATGTCCTGCTGCTTCAGCTGCTGGACTCTGAGCCTGATCCCAGATCGTGACAGTAGAACTCCAATCACATATTTTTTGCCAAAAGTCCATAAAAATCAAAAGGCCCCACCAGGTCGCCCAAGAGTGAGTAGTATTGGATCACTTTTATCGAGGGTGGGAGAGTACATTGATTTCCTCCTCCAACCTATGGTGTTACAAACTAGATCCTTTTTAAAAGATAGTAGACCTGTGTTTATTTCATTGCCGAATTGTGTGTGTATGGTGTATATGTACAGTATGTATGTGTATATATATTAGTATGTGGGGGTATTTTTTCATGCGTATGGGGGGG